>NC_026003.2:107908463-108040173 GCF_000442705.2 Elaeis guineensis
AGCTTTCATATCAAAGATATATGATTGCATGGTTAATAGGACTGGAATTGGCTTGGGCCAACGCAATTTTAGATTAGATTTTGAACTAGGCCCAAAATAGTTCAGGTTGGGCTTGGGTCTAATTATAGGATCCGTTTATCTTTCGAGCCGGACTTAAGTATATCTTTGATCTCGCCCAAGCCCAATCCATTCATGATCCAAATATAAGCCCAATTAAGATCCAAACCCAGGCTATTAAATTAAACTCGGCTCCTCCTCGACTCATCTGGATGAAGTGAAGTCCTTCTTTACCTCCTCAACTCTTTCGCTCTGCTCCTCTTATCAAATCACCCAGAGATGGCTCAAAGGCCGGAAATGATAGAGTCCCCACCACTATCGCTACCGCTGTCACCACTTTATTTCCTGATTTCCTTCGATATGCATCGGCACTGCTGCCATTCATCCTCTCCTTGTCTTCAAGAAATTTCAGAAGATCAAGATCACCTATCCACCCCATCTGCTAGAAAAAGGCGAGCACCTTATTGGTGGTCCATTACAATGTACAATCAACGAGTCCTTCAAGTTCACTACCCTGTGAGTGCGACTACTTTAGCCTCACTGTCCTCCGACCTCACATTGATTGCAGTTGTCATCGACATGAGAGACCCACTAAGCCTATGTGAAGTCATCCATCGGAAGGAAGCACCAGAGCAGGATTGGGAATGGGGCGATGGCAGCCTTGGAGAGGGAGATGGCTGGATGGGTTAGGGTTAGAGCTTAGAGATTTTTTTTTTTTAAATTTTTTAAGAGATGGAAGAAAGCCAACGTAGCTGAAAATTGGAATGGGCTGGCTCAATTAGGTTTGAGCTGGGCTGAGGCTTGAGCCTGAATTTTTCTAAAACTTTCGAGCCTAAGTCTTGCCTAAAGCTTCAAAAGAATTGTGGACTGAACTCGAGCAGGGGTATGACCCAACTTGATCTAATTGAGAATAAAGCTACAACCTCAAATCTACTTTTAAATATATAAGAGTGTCAATATCTACTATTTTCATAGCCAGGTCTTGAGAACGAGTATTATACCATCTGCTTTAAACCAAATTTCTTGTTATTAGCAATCATTAATTTATGAAGTATTTCTACGGACATCATACAAAAGAAGAAAAATGCATACAGCTACTTCTGACCGACGTCAGATAGAAGAAAAATGTCAAAAGAAGAAACAGAAGAAGAGTGGAGCTCCGATCGAATCAAGTCGGTCAATCATCAATAAAAGAGCTTCACCTTAACGATGGAGTCTGAAGCCAAGCAGTTATGGTAGGTATGACTTCTACATTCCTCTTTTTGCTCCTCGTGCATAAATCCTGATGGAGATCGAAGGAGAGGAGTACTTATGATACCCCCAATCAATGAAAGCACCATCGAGAAGTCGAGACAGGAAGAAGTACTGTCAGTTCCATCATGATCACAGTCATGATATCGAACAATGCATACAGCTCAGGGATGAAATAGAGGCCATGATTCGATGAAGCTACCTCAAAAAATTTCGACATGATCACCCGACTCAATCTTCCACTGACCAACAACCTCAGCCGCAAGTTGAGGAGACACTCAACAATCGACCAACGACAGGAGTAATCAACATGATCTTTGGACGACAGAAAAATTGGAGGGTAACTTTCGAAGAAGAGTCGGCGAAGAAATGATGACTCGACAATGTAATTATCTTTTCAGAAGATGATGTTCGGAGAATACAAACTCTCTATGATAATGCTATTGTTGTTTCAACAACGATAGTAAATTATGATGTAAAAAAATTTTAATGGATAATGAAACTCGATGGATGTTTTATTTTACTCGATTTTCTCTTAAATGCGACTTCCGACTGATCGACTTAGAAAAATTTTGATGCTATTAGTCGGCTTCATTGGAGATGCAGTTACTGTGGAAGGAGAAATCGCTTTTTCATTAACCGCAGGAACTGAATCACAATGGAGTACTATTCTAGTGACATTCACAGTTGTCTAAATTTCTTCAGCTTATAATGTCATACTCGGATGATCTGGACTTAATGCTCTGAGAGCAGTAGTCTCAACTTATCATCTACTAATCCGATTCCCGACAAGAAATGGAGTCGGAGAGATACATGGCGATCAACAACTTGTCCGATGCTACTTCCTAGTTTCACACAAAATAATCAACCTAAAGACTCTTTGTCCATCGATAAATTAGACCAAAGAGAGAATGAAGAAAGGGGTGAACCGGTCGAACAACTGGTTTCTATCCCACTAAAAGAAGAGGATCCTGAGAAGACGGTCCAAATTGGATCATAGCTGCCTGATCTGGAGCGGCAGCAGCTAATAAACTTGCTCAAAGCAAATACCAATATTTTTACTTGGTCAGCTACTAATATGCCAAGCATTCCTCTGGAAGTAATAATCATCAACTAAATATCAATTTAAAGATTAAGCCGGTGAGGCAAAAGAAAAAATTTTTTGCTCCTGAAAGGCAGAAGATCATCGATGAAGAAGTCGACAAGCTCTTTGTAGCTGACTTCATCAGAGAGTTACTTATCCCGATTGGCTCACCAATATAATGATGGTGAAAAGGCCAATGGAAAATGAAAAATCTACATCGACTACATAAATCTAAATGAAGCTTATCCAAAAGATAGTTTTTCTTTGTCAAAGATTGATCAACTAATTGATGCAACTTTGGGGCACTGACTCTTAAGCTTCATGGATGCCTTTACAGGCTATAATCAAATTCAGATGGCACTCAAAGATGAGGAGCACACAACCTTCGTAGCCGACAAAGACATCTACTATTATAAAGTAATGCCTTTCATTTAAAAAATATCGGTGCAACTTACCAACGACTAGTCAACAAAATCTTCAAGACACAGATCGTACGAAATATAAAAGTTTATGTGGATGACATGTTGGAGAAAAACTCTCGAACTATTAATCATGTCCGAATTTGAAATAAGCCTTCAGCACACTTCGACGATATCAGATGAAGCTGAATCCGACAAAGTATGCATTTTGAGTAACTTCTAAGAAGCTCTCGAATTTCTCATATCACAGCGAGGAATCGAAGCTAATCCCAAAAAATAAAGGTTATCATCAACATAAAGCATCCTAGTTCTAAGAAAGAGATACAGTAGCTCAATGGAAGGATCCTCGCACTAGCCGATTCATCTCAAGATCGGCAGAAAGATGCTTATCCTTTTTCAAAACCTTAAGATAACCAAAAGACTTCTTATGGCCAGACGAGTGCCGACAGTCCTTTGAGGATTTGAAAAAATACCTTGCATTTTCACTACTACTTACAAAATCAAAGGTCGGAGAAACTTTGTATCTCTACTTGCGACATCGACGGAGACAGTTAGTTCGATGTTTGTCCAAGAGGATGAAAGTCAAATTCAACAATCAATCTACTACACTAGCAAGGTGCTTCACAATGCTAAAGTGAGATATTCAAGAGTGGAGAAAATAATCTACGCACTAATCATATCATCGCAACGACTTCGTCCATACTTTCAAGCACACCCTATCATCATTTTGACAGATCAGTCATTGAAGGTAATTTTACACCGACCTGATACATCAGGTCGAATGGCAAAGTGGACAATAAAGCTTGATGAATTTGATATATAATATCGCCCATGTCTATCAATAAAGATACAAGTTTTAGTCGACTTCGTCATCGAGTATACAATACCTGATAATAATCCTGAGGATGAAGCTAACAACAAAATAAAGCAGACCACGACTCCCAAATCTGACTTAATATCGACATGGGTGCTACATATTGATGGAGCATCTAATGCATAGGACAGCGGAGTCGATCTCATCCTCACCAATTTCGAAGGATTATTACTGAATATGCCTTTCGATTCAATTTTAAAGCTTCAAATAATCAAGTCGAATATGAAGCATTCTTAGCTGGCTTAAAAATTACCAAGAAGCTTGATATCGACATCTGAAGATCTTCACTGACTCACAATTGATTGCTGGACAGATCAAGGATAAATTTGAAGCCTGAGATCCCATTATGATGAAGTATCTTCAGAAGGTGAAAGCTCTTACGTCAACCCTAAAATACTTTAAGATCTTTCACATCTCAAGGATAGAAATACTGAGCCGATGCACTTTTGTGACTCGCAACCACTTCTTTCAACTCATTGGGTCGGACATTGTCAATACCTTGAACAGTTGAGTATTGATAAAGTTGAAGAAGTGCTACAAATCACTGATGAACCAAGCTGGATGAATCCGATTGTCCAATACTTGACTGATAGAACTCTCTTACGGATCTCTTAGAAGCCCAACGACTCAGATGGACGTCTCACAATATATTTTGATGAATGGTCAATTATATAAGAGATCGTTCTCTCTTTCCTTACTGAAGTATTTAGGATCGACAGATACCGACTATTACTTAGAGAATTCACGAAGGATTTGTGAAAATACTTGGAGGCAAATCTTTGACTTACAAGATCTTACGACAAGGATATTACTGGCCCACTATGAAGAAAAATATAGCTAAACTTGTCCGAAGGTGTGAACCATATCAGAAATATGTAAATATACAACACCAACCAACTAGTCAGCTGACATTAATTGTTACACCATGGCCCTTCGCACAATAGAGGTTGACATACTTGATCCTTCTCTCCGACATCTGATCAAAAAAAGTTTATAGTAGTCGCCATTGATTACTTCAACAAGTGGGTGGAAGCTGAATCTCTGACACAAATCACTGAGAGTAAGATAGAAGACTTCATTCAAAAATTAATCATATGCAGATTCGATCTACCACGCACCATCATCACTGACAATGATTGACAATTCGATAATCAAAACTTTAAAATATTTTATGCAAAATTATATATTACGTACAAACTCATATCAGTCGATCATCCACAATCTAACAGTAAAGGGAAGTGACAAACCAAACAATCCTACATGGACTCAAAACCAAACTGAATGAAGCTAAAGTCTCTGAGTGGAAGAATTATATCCGATCTTATGGCATATCAAAACTTCTCGCATACCAATAAAAAAATCATCATTCAATTTGGCTTATAAAACAGAAGCGATGATCCCACTTGAGACCGGACTACCATCAACAAGAGTAGAATAATACAATGAGCTGAGCAATTTAAAAAATAGGAGAGTCGATCTAGATCTACTTTCAGAAGTCCGACAATAAGCTCAAGTTGGATGGCAGCATATCGATAAAGAGTAGTCCGGTATTATAATGCAAAAGTTAAGATGAAGATCTTCCATCCAGAAGATCTGATCTAAGGAAAGCAGAAGTTTCAAGACCTCTGGATCAGAAAAAGTTATCTTCAAATTGGAAAGGCCTTATAAATAATCGAGACACTTAGACTGGATGCATATTACTGAAAACTCTTAAAAGAACAGTTATTCCATGAATATAGAATGCTGACAACTTAAAAATGTACTATCAATAAAGTTGTTCATATGTACAGCATTCAGAATGAAATATTAAATTTCAGAATCACAAAAATTTTGGCCAACCACAAAGTAATTTTAGACCGATCAATTCCTATCAACTATATTTCCACTTTCACTATAAAGACTAAGATGCCGACTGTATCTTGGTACCGACTATATCTCGACTTTTCGATGTAAAAGCCGATTCTAGTCGAACGACTATTATACCACTTAATTTAACTAAAAAAAATATTATGCCAATACGATCTAGATCAAATTAAATTATATCGACTTGACTACGGTCAGTCGAAGGATATTCAACTTGCCACCGATTATCAAATAACTAGACATACTAATCCAACTACGGTCGGTCGAAGGATATTCGGCTTATTACCGTTTATCCTGATATCTAAAGGGTAAAGTATGTCTAATATTCGACTAACAGATGAATTCTACAAGTACTAATGAACGTTCGGCTTGCCGATCGAAATTCGATAGTCAAATAATAATTCTACGACATTGCAGATGCACACGAAAGAGAATCTATACTTAGAAAAATTCTTTCATTCATTCATTGAAAAGAAGATTACAAAATTGGATCGAAGTCCGATTATAAAAAATTCTGATTACAAAAAGAGGATAAAAATATTACACCAATCACCAGTCGTCCCCATCTCCTTGCTTCGATGCAGCATCGGTGATTGAAACATCTTCTGGTGCAGTTGGTGCAACATCTTCAGCAGTCGGTGCAGCATCTTCCATCGGCACAGCTTCTTCTCCGACAGCTCCATCTTTTGGGACAGGAGGGTGATGCTGCTCAAGTCCAAATTCGGATAAAGCTTTTGATTACATCTCGATCGTCTTCGTACCCGACACAATAAGAAGCAAACCCGCCTTTGAGGATTTTTTCTTTAAACTCTTCAGAGTTCTTGAAGTTCTCGATGGCTTGGTTCAAAGCTTTCCTTATCGACTCTGCTTCTGCTCTCACCAGCTCTGTGTCAGCTCTTGCAAAAGCCGACTCATCATCAGTCAGTGCCAATCTTTCCAGGTGGCCTGATGTCTTCCACATTCAGTTTCAAGTTCGTCGATACAACCATCCCTTTCTCGTCGAAGCCAGCGGATGAAATGCTTTTTGCTCTTGATCCACAGCTCAAGAGATGAAATATTTTGGTGAGCCGACTCAAGTTGGCTCTAGAAGATTGTAGAAGGTGGTCAAACGGGAGACTTCTTCCTGAAGCTTCACCTCCCACTCAGTTGCTGTCTGGAGTTGCTCAAAGGCAGCTATCTTCTCAGCATTAGCGACCGTCACTTTGTCCATCCATGATCACAGAAGTTGCAATCTTTCGATAGCCGACCTCCAGATCATGCATGTCATGAGCCCACTGAAAGTAGAAGACGAACCAAGTCAGATCAGATCAAAAAATAAAATATTGAAGAACTTATCCTGAGTATCGTCGGGTAAAAGAAAGAAAATATCTCGACTACAGTCCAGTTCTTCCTGTTCTCTGGATCAACTGGGAGAAGAGTAGCTTGGATGAGCCACCTGACCAATATTGGATTGGCCAAGGCCGACTCACCCTCAAAAACTCTAATGTCAAAAAGAATCGAGTGACCTGCTGATGATCCATCGTCTGTCGAAGTCACCGGCACCTTGCTTCGGTCTCTTGTCGGCAGCCCCGTGCTTAAGAATGCGGGAAGTTCGAGCTCGACTGTGCCTGAGTGGGTTCCGCTATAGGAATGACTAGCGCAGTCGTAGATTGTTCAGGCTCGATCGTGACTTCCATCATGGTCCGAACTTTTGCTGGTGGAGCTGCCGATCGTACTACTGCAGCTCCATCTTCTCTTGCTGCCCCACCTTCAACGGACGGCACCTCAAGGAGCATTGTCGGGGCCGACAACGTCAAAACCAGCTTAGGAACCGACGTCGATGGTATATTGGATTCCTCATCGGTGCAGATGAAGCAGCTGCCTGACCCTTCTTCGACGGTTGGGAGGGTCCAGTTTCGGATGCTGCCTTCTTCTTGACAGCATGCTGACGAATATCTGCAGCCAATACTCGTGCCCTCAGCTGCATAGCTGCAATCAGAACAAAAAAGATAGTACAATTCAAAAATAAATAAGGTAAAAATGAAAGTAGTCAACTATGCTATACCTAAGGAGGTGACTGAACTAAGTCCGGCATCGTAGAGAACTTATTCGATCATCAGCTCTCTCTACAGTGAAACTATAATATCCTTCAGTCGGTAGAAATCTTTTGATCATCGACCTCCACCCGACTATTCTCGTTAGGGTCGGTCCTCGGATCACCCCAATGCAAAGAAAAGCTCCAGGGAGAAGGAGAAGAAACAAAAAAGAATTGTTCTTCCATCTATGAATGAATGATAGAAGACTGGTAATGAAAGAAAGATATTTTCTTGGGTTGAAGAACCACCAACCCTTGGCCTTAGGATGAGGTCGAAGAACAAAGAAAGTTCGAAAAAGAGAAGGATGAGGCTTAGTCGGTATGAGCCGACACAGCAATACAAAACTAATTATCAGTCAGACAGAATTCGGTGCCAACTGAGCAGGACAAAGGCCGTAATAATCGAAAAAATTTCGGACAAACTCCAAAATCAAAAATCGAAGACCGACCTGAAGATCTTCAACATAGAAGGCAATCTGGTCTGAAGGAGGAGAGTTCACCTGACCATCGGAGCCAGAAGCGAAGAGCTGATACTGCTCCAGGATACGATATTGCTCCCAGAGCCGTTCAACATTAAGTCCAGATAGGGAAGAAGCTTCCACTTTCGGATCTGATGGAGATTTGTCGGTTGGATTTTCGACTGACTATCCCGAGAAGAATAAGCCCTAGCCATAAAGAAAGAAAACCAGAGAACTCTAAAACGAAAATCCAAAGGAGAGAGAGACCCAAGGAGGATGAGAAAACTTGACCTGAAAGCCAGAAAAGGAGGCAGAGAAGAGACCCTGGAGCTCTCTGGTATTGAGGCGATATTCCGACAGAGCTTCCGCAGTAGAGGATGGTGATAAAATGTAAAATAAAAATTTGACTGAAAGTAATCTTATATATATAGGATCTATCAATGGTCCAGATGAAATCGATCAAATCAGAATATCATCGGATGACGACACGTGGCCACATCCAGACCGATCATTGGTCAGATGGTTTGACGCACATGTTCCTGAATGTGCCATCTCACCGTTATCCATGTGAATAGCTCCGATCCAATGATGTTCGGATATGTGGCCAAGATCTACTAGTCAGAATCATATCATCCAGTGTTAAATTATCTTTCTGAAATGACATTCTGTGTCGAATTATCCCGTCGAAATAACAGTTCCATAATGATTTTACAGCTATCAAAAAGTAAAACAGCTGAAAATCTCTCATATTTCAAGAAATTCATAAAGGACAACAGTTGAGTCGAGACTCGAGGCAATACGTGACGACCCCTTCATCCAATGTGAAAGACCATGTGATGGTATACAGTTGGACCACCTTGAACTTGGAAGTGGGGGGCAATTGTTGGGACAATACAACCGACCCCGACTCCGACTCTACATCGATCGAATGAACACATTATGCCAACTCACAATCGGCTGACCGACCGACAGTCGGCTATTATCAACCAACAACAGAACTCAGTTAATCTCCGATCGAAGATCATCGACTCAGTCAGAGTTACCGACCGATGCTCATTCGGATCTCCAAAACTACCGATTTGTCACTATTACTGACATATAGTCGACCTAGCTTTTCAACACATCTTAACCGTTATGAACAGTCATCGACTACATGTCACGGTCATTAGTGAAAATAAATAACCTATTAACTCCATAATTATGGCTCGATAATTTAGCGCCATAAAAAGTGGGACCATATGCTCGACGGTTACATCAGAATTATCTATAAAAAGAGGTAAATGAGCAGCATGGGTAAAGCAATTCTGGATAAAAATTGTCATTTCAAATTCTCTTAATCTACTGTTCACCAACCTCTCTCTAACTTAAGCATCGGAGGATCCCACTGGATACAATTTCGATCTGTGAAGATTTTGTTTTGCAAGTACTCTTCATCGACGACGGACGTAAAAGAGAATTGGCCGCAACAACCTTTATCACAAACCTTAAATTATCAACACAAATTTTTACTTCTTTAATTACAAATTTATGTTCTCTTTTAATATATTTTAATTAATTTCTTGATAAATGGTACTCCTGCTGGAGTGTAAAGGAAATCCCTATATCTTGGTATGAGGTAAAGACGCCCCTTTCTTAAGATGAGTCATCATTTAATTTATATATAATTATGTGGATTGCATTTGGTGCAGGTGGTTCCATCTAACTCTAGCCATAGATTCAGCGTTTTCCTATTTTCTACCTCAACCACCTAGACAAAAATCTCAACAGCAAATTTTACCTTCATTTTGTCTTTATAATTTTTTTCAACCCCATTCATTAATATTTTAGACCACGACACGTAGAGTCATGAACAATCATTGCGGAAGATGGAGAGAAAATTAGGGGAAGAAGTATGTGAGAGAAAGAGAAGAGGGCTTGTTCCTTCTCACGAGAGATCACACATTTGATTTTTTTATAATTAATATATATATATATATTAGATTTGATTAAATTAAGGAATATAATAAAATTTTTAGATAATAATGAATTATAAAATGACCATCAAACAAGTGATCGGTTGTCAATTATATTTTTGAAAAATTAGTCGTCATGACAGTTTAATGCCTGAACTTATCACCATAACTGCCTGGGTTCAATTTCACGTAAAATTATATATCTGTATTTATTTAAATCTTTTGACCTTTTTATCCATGTAAAATTACGTGAGATGTACCGTTAAAGTTGAAGGCTGATTGACTGAAGGACCGGTGTCGGAAGGCGTTTGCCGTAAATGAGGCGAAGGCAGCCTTTAGAAGACCACGTCAGAACCGCTCACCCACCACGCGGAAACCGCACCAAATCCCACCAACTCCAAAACCCCCCAATCAACCCCATTCCACCCCGGCGAAAAAGAAGAAGAAAGGGAGCAAAAAAAAAAAAAAAAAAAAGCCAAGAAGTCGAAGAAGCAAGCGCAATTCCAAGATCTCTCTGAAAGGCGTGGAGGAGGCCACGCACCGCCGGCACCGAGCTTCCTTCTCCCCCGTCCTTCCGCCCCCCACCGGAGGAAGGATCCAGGAGGTTTCCGTCTAGGGTTCGGCCTAGGGTTCCGCCGCCTCCCGATCCCGCCCTCCGGCGAGCCGAGGAGCCGACGCCTCCACGGCTCGCCCGCTACCATGCCCGCCCCCAATTTCTCCCCCTTCCTCTTCCTCGTCCTCTTCCTCCTTCTCCTCTCCACCGCCCGCCCTGAGGCCCTTGGCGGCTACGACGACGACGCCTGCGCCACCCGGCTCTCCGACGGCAGCGCATCCTCCTCCGCCTCCGCCTGCCCCGTTAATTGCTTCCGGGCTGACCCGTCTGCGGTGTCGACGGCGTTACCTACTGGTGCGGGTGCCCGGATGCCGCGTGCGCCGATGTCCGGGTGGCCAAGCGGGGGCCTTGCCAGGTCGGGAACGGCGGGAGCGGCCTCGTCTCTGGACAGGCCCTCCTTCTCGTCCACATCGTCTGGCTCATCGTCCTCGGGTTCGCCGTCCTCTTCGGCTTCCTGTGAATCAATCACTCAATCATCTTCATCCCGATGGTCGCCATCGCCCGGCCTGCTCCTGCAGCCCCACTAGAATCCGATGCCTTAGGTGCCGGTGTACGTTTCTACGTTCTTTTTCTTCTCATCGAATTATTCTTTTGTTGTCTAGTCTCTTTTTTTGTGCGCTGATTCCTTTCTATGGAGGATGAGTAGGGGAGCGTTTGATTTCATTCTTTGAGTTGCTGTAACTCTGTATCTGTTGTCTTTCTATATTCTAGTTGAAAGAATATATGATCTGCTTCTTTGGATCAGAATTTCTCTGTTGATATATTTTCTTTCACTTTGATGAAAATGGTTTCTTTAGATCTATCTGATAGTTGGATGAGAAATATTGTGTGGAAAATGTGGATGTGAAAAATTATGGATGCATTTTGTTGAAGCGAGGCATTTTTTTCCTTTAGCATGAAGAATTCTTGAAGGGGAGGAAAAAAGGCTGAACTTTTGTTAGAATATTTGGGGTTCCTGGATTATGCATATGGTTGACATGGTTGAAGCATTAGCCCATGGGAGTAGTGAAAGATTGGGAACCTATTAGAAGCATTAAGGAATTCTCTTTCTTGTTCTTTTGCTCGGTATCATTTGAGGCATGTTGTGCATAGGGGGAACGACACCCATGAACTTGCAGCGATTGTTTCAATTGGATCAATTTCAAACGGTTATATTAACTTTGTTTCCATTTTATGTTTTCTTATCAATCATTTTTCAACAAAAGGTTAACCATCATTTTATCCCTCTTCCTTGATTTTGTACATCACTTGGTACTGTCTAAGATCATAATTATCAATCCTTGTCTTGAGTATTTGGGTCAGATCTATGAATCTTCATTCTACAATCATTTCTATTGAGGGATGCTTCTAATGTTATTTCAAACAAAAACTGCAGATGCTTTAGCATTCATGAATATATGCCCTTTTTGTAGTTGCCTTTGCTTTATACAATTAGCTGTCAACCTACATCAACCCTCCACCTCTTTATAATGGGCTTGGGATTAGGAGCTATCAGGCACCCTTGTATCCTTTCCACTTGAAAATAATAATGTTAAGTCAATTGCAAACGACCTTTGTCATGCAACATTGAGATATTAAATTTCTCCTTTAGCTCAATGTTGTAGTTGGATCAGTTCCAATTTACAAAAAACACAAGAAGAGTCGTTCTGGTAATCCATTCTTCAAAACTTATACAATGATTTGCATACTAATATATATCGAAAAAAGTATGCATGTACAATTTTTGACAAGGGAAAGGAGCAATCCCATTAATTCATTGCAAGCTAGATTAGTATAAGAAATGAATGGGCTGCATTTTTCAATTAATTAAATGTTACATGTTATGGTATTATGTTATGATGTGCCCTGTTAAAGTTGTGCTATAATGTGATGGAGCTCTGTTTTTACTGAAAGAATAACAATTAATTTTCTGACAGATGCCTCATCATATTTTTCCCTTGGTTTCTGATTCTTTTCAAATTTTTACTTTCCTAACATCCACCAAGACTCTAGGTGGTATGCTTTTCCAAAGCTTCCAGCTGTAGAGCATAGTTGTTATCAACAATTTACAGTTTATATTTGCTATAAAAAGTGCTACAACTAGCTGCAAAAATTGATGTCATATACTTATCCAAGTTAGATATGCATCAGATACCTAGGAATTTCTTTGGAAATAGTTTTAAAGATTGGAAGAGAGTTGAACTCTTCTAATAATGAGTGAGTTGAACTCTTCCAATAATGCATTTGATCCTCCAATTTGTTATTATTAGTCAGGAGTTCTTTTTGAGATTCATTAAGGATGTAGATATTGAAAAACTTTACAAAATATTGTTTTACTGATATCTTTAAGTTAATTAGGAAGTTTGATAGAGAAATATGTATTTTGAATGATCTCAACAATGATTAATATTTTCTTTTTAATGTTTAAATAAATAACGTTTAAATCTATAAATATATAACTTAGTGTTAAATTTATATTGTTATTCTATCTCTCTTCATACCTCTTTTTCCCTCTTGCCATGCCAGATACTTGGATACATGTCATGTGCAAATCCAATTGTCATATCAGTGTCCATGCAGCAGTGGTCATAAGTATTGAAAAGCTTATATAGTTGTCATCAACAGTTATATTCCTTATTAGGAGATTCACTTTACAAGGGTTCTATTTAGAAGAGAAACTGAAATCAATTCATGAACTTTTAGATGTACAATGCATTCCATACTTTTTTGTAAATGAGATAAAAAGCCTCAAATAGAATCAAGCATACCACCACAACCAATGTGATTGTTAGTAATAATAGGATCTAGGAGATAAAAATCTGATTATGAATTAGATTTTTGAAGGAGAAAGAACAAACAGGCTGATTGCATCCATGATCAAACATGACTGGAATTTACCACTCTCTAGCATAAGTGCATACACAAACACCATGCCGGCAGAAAAAAACCAATAAAAGACTGCTTCTCAATTTTGCAACTTTTTGGTTAAGGATTACAATAATTTTAAACTTAAACAAAGTTCAGCACTTCAATTACAATTCTTTCAAAAAGAAGAAGAAGAGGTAGAAGAAGAAGAAGAAGGCCCAAAAATGTACAGTCACCGAAATGAAATAAAAGTGGTTAACATTAAACAAAGGGAAAATTGAAACGAGAATATTCACTAATTATCTTTTACGCCAGCATAGGAGGTGAAGCAAATTTTAGACACTTTGAGAATTTTGTTTTGCATATTCACTTATTCAGTATTTATTAAATGCCAACCAGTCTATTACAATATTTAATTCAAATCTGTACTGTTTTAAATTGTTTCGAACCACTTAAATTAACACGTTTGGTTTGTCACTTGTGGCTGTGATACCTTATAATTTGTTTGTACAGTTGACAGTACCATGGTTGAATCTGAAATGTTCGCTTGGACCAAGATATCTAAAGGCTGATATGTCAGCCATCACTTTGATTGACTGATATTGAGTTCGTAACTTTATATAGAATGCTGGAGAAATTCAGATGTGATTAAGATGTCTTGAGATGTTGATCAATATATAATCAATGAGATATTAAAATATCAGCTGGTAAAACTTAGATTACATAGCATTTTAGGGCTCCATTCTAATATTTAGTAGTCAGAAAAGCCATTTTAAATAGTAAAAAAAAAAGATTAAATAATATCGTATGATATATTGATATGAGTTGATATCTAGTGATATACCAAGTTATATTAAGCAAAATAAAATAAGGTCAATATTTTTTGTATATCACTGCAACAGATACAAGCTGATAACTTGGCCAAGATTTTGTTTGGATGGAACCTTGATTTGAGATAATCCCATGTGCATGTTGATTATGTGATTATAGGAGTATCATAAGCTCAGAAGTAATCCTGTTTGTTGAGTTCAGCTGAAGTTTCCATTCAGAGGAAGAAAACTGTTTGCAAATCTCATGGAATCCTGTAAACTCAAAGTTTAATTTGATTTTTAACTAGTTTTCATGCATTACCATCTTTCACAGAGCTTTTATTTTTAAAAGTGCCAAGCCAAAGTTTTGATATTTAACAGATGCTTTTCTACCTTGTATTTTTTCTCTCCACTAGTTCCTGATTGCTTTTACTTGTAAACTCTTGTCCATTTGAAATTCAATTCATTTACTGAATGACCCAAATTTTAGATTTTGAAGAATGCCACATTCATTTAGTGGCGGTTGACCAAAAATCATGCATTTTTTTGTTTGTATAAATCCCCAGGTTAAGTGGCATGTGTAGCTAGGTTGCATGTCCATTTCCCAAAAACTGTTTCTATTCATTGGGCTACCTCTGAGTATGATTTTTTAATGGCATTGAAGTCAAATTAATCATTTTTCGTGCATACGTAGCTCTAACAGACTTCAGTTCTCTCTCTTCTACTACCCTTATTAATCCTTGGCATGCATCTTATGCTGGAGCAAGAGGTTACGTGCAGCATCTGAATCAATTCTTGTATACTGCATGGTGATGATGCTATGTTTCACCATCTGCATTCTGCAGGCCATCACATCACTTTTGAACAAAAGTATGCTTGTCTGTCTGCCCTGATTTGCTTAAGGTGTCTCAGTATGCATCTACTTCTGAGCTGTTTTGTTGTGTCTTTGCCAATCAGTTGGTAGGTGTCTGACTAATCATCTAATGAAAAGCCTTTTTTTTGGTAACAGTCTAATGAAAAGCTTTTAGCACATTCTGACTCCACAGTAGACAGAACAGCTGTTCTTTTGGAGTTGCAAGGGATGGTAGTCGGAACTGTTTTAGATGCCTTCGTTCCATTTTATACATTTTTGTGCTTTATCTATAATTCATGTTTGGTGAATCCGACCCTGGTTGATGCTGTTTTCTATTATTGTTTTTTAAATTTCTTGTTGTTGGAAGCTTTGTGGGCTGGAACGGCCATTATCTGATGAATATTTGGTGCACTCTGACAGTCCCAGGTTGTCTGAAGCATTTTCAATTTATTCAAGTCCACCTTGTCATGTGCATTGTTGTGTGGACCATCATGATTGTCGTTTTTGGAGCATAACTAATTATCCTATTAGGTCAAAATTCTCTATCGGTGTAACATGAAATCCCAGTGACTTGGTATACTAGCATATGATATGTTCTCTCTCTGCGGGCGCACTTATTGAACGGTTGTTACTTAAGATACTTAGCATCATCTTAAACTAAAGTGTGTGGCTGCATATATATATATATATATATATATATATATATATATAACACTATGATGTGTCATCTGCAGTAGGATTTGGGTTGTTTTTTTGTATGGAAGAATGATTGATCTCAATCATTGGATCATATTTTGCATAACTTTAAATGATGATAGATTCTTCCTTCTATAGTACAGATTGTGAACCAACATTGTGCTTTACGAGCTGTGTAAAATATGGTCCAATAGTTGTGATTACGAAAGAAAGTCGATCATTCTTTCACATGAAAAATGCAACCTAAACCCAATATGATACATATGCCTGTTTTCAAAAAAAAAAAAAAAAAAAAGGTAAACGGTAAAACTTATGAGTAGATAACAAAATGCTAGATGAAAGGCTTGACCTTCGATGTTATGGTTAATGGTTACATGGCTATAGGTTTTGGCATTGCGGGGAAGAGTAGAACAGATGACTTCTTAAAACCTTGTTGCGGCCCTTTTCCTCTTTTATTATTATTATTATTATTGGTGAAAGGGATTTGATTGTCTTGTAGTCTTGTGCGGGGAAAACTCTATGCACACAAATCTATTTTTGCATGCCTCCTTGCAGATGTGGCTGTTCATAACAGGCTATCACCCTTGCCATCGCACTCATTTCTAAACTATAACCTATTCTTCACTGGATTTGGCGGCAGCCAACCATGCACAGCCATGTCTCCACGTAATTTCGCATGCATGAACCATCCCTTGCAAGAGCTACGACATTCTCCCTTATAGAGAATTGGGTAAGCTACAGAATGGAAGAGTCCCGTTCCATGACCACTAGTATTACATTTTGACTGAAAACTTTCGGGACAATTGAAATACTATGCACATCAAAAGGCATTTGGTATGGAATGATTAATTCAAGATCAACAATAATGTTGGTGGAAGTGATGAGACCATCGCATTTAATTACGTCATAATAATTCTACATGATAGTGATTCAATGTTAGAAATATATATGATGAATTTCATTTCTCATGAGAGTCGATTGCATTCTAATTGGGCTAACAATTAAATGTTATTATAAAATTAATATTAAAATTAATCTAAAAACTTACAAATGAAGGTATATAGTTACTATCCTATAGTGATTTTCAACTCATAAGAATTAGACTCGAGGACTCCGTCTCAAGATACAACTGGTAATCTTTTCTATAGGTACGATGTGGAGAGGATGACAGAGCTTCAATCCAGCAGATCAATGATCAAAAAAATAGATTAAAAAAAATATTGAAAGGGGATTGGAAGAAGAAGATTTAGAATAGAGGAAAATCTTAGATCAGAAGAGAGAGAATATTTTCTTATATACTCAACTCCTTCGTCATGACCCAATTTATAGGCTCAAGGGCTAGCCGTTTGGGCTTCTAATGTAGCAATAAAATATATTAAATATATATTAATGCTATAAAAGCATTAATCGATTTAATAGACAAAACATTAACCATTAAAATATGATATTTATTAAGAAAATGGTGACAATCATTTAAAAAGAAAAAAAATAAAATGTCGGACTAAAAACAAAAAGTTTGGATTTTGGTTAGAATTAGTTGGAGAAAATTTTGAGTTCTCAATTCTCTCCAAAACTTCAACAATCCTCCTCAAAACTCAAAATTTTCGAAACAATTAAAATTTAAAAATTTAATAATGTGAAATAATTTTTTGCTGGATATGTATACTGTATAATAGGTGAAGTATCTTTCATGAGTTAACTTTACTTAAGGGTATTTGGTTGGGGAATGGGGGTCTGGAATCGAAATCGAAATGGATGATTTTATTCCAACTGTTTGGTTGGAAGGAGTCCCATTCCAATTCTCATTCCAAGATAAATGGAATGGCTCAATCTATATAGAACTCAATCTCTACTCTGCTCTATGATTCAATTTTTCATTCCAATTCTGATTACGGTCACGAATCAAATGCTTCGGAGGATTTGGCCATTCCGATTCTGATTCCAAGCCATTCCGATTTTCATTCCCATTCTGATTCCAGTTATGAACCAAATACCCTCTTAGTGTTAATAGTATCAACCTAAAGGAAGCAGAGTGAACCAGATCTTAAATTACGTTTCTTTAGCTCGGATTTCTATTATTGCACACATAATACTGAAGCTCATGTCGCAAGTTTGCACATTAATGATCGTATGCAGCTATGTTGATTATTTCATAAGAGTTTCTAGAGATTGCCTATATTCCTAGCTACAGTCAAATACGGATATTCTCCCATAAATGAGCCCCTCCAAAGATATGTACAGTGTCACATCTTAAGGAATACCTTTTGGAGCTCATTCAAAGTTAAACTCTTCCTAACCACTATATAGGAACGCCTATCACTATAAGAATTGGTTGGAGTCTATGACTTGTATATCAGATAAATCACATATACTCACTGACCAATCAATTAGCTTGTTATTATCATATTGAATCTTCTTTAAGAGATCTCCTATCATAGAGATTGGATTTTTCATTACTTAAAGATTTTTTAAAGGCTAAGCCCATCCTCCTCGATGACTTCCAGATTTTTGTCTTATTTAAACCTTTTATAAGGCAATCTGTAAGATAAAGATTGGTTACAACAAATTATTCTTTATTAAATCCCTGCCACAAATAATCCACAAATTTCAGCATAGATATGGTACTGATCATAGATAACAGCATGATAACAGTGTGAATTTTTATTTTTATTTATTATTATTATTATTTTTAAAATCATTCCGGCAGTCAATACAAAATTCAGAAGAGTGCCAAGCACGATTGCACGAGGATGTAAACATTTGGTCTTGTGGAGAGGTAAAAGATTGGCTTAAAAATCATGTAGGAATGAACATACAAGATGGGAACTGGTTGGTTACACATAATTGGACTGCCGGCAAGTCAAATTATTTTAACTGTTACCTTTCTGATGCAAAACACATATACAACTACCTCCCCAACAAAGTGCAAGCAATACAATTATTTTTGACACTTGATAGATGTGCAGAAGATTGTTTTCTGGATCTCTTCCCCCATTATCAAATAAAAATTATACATAAGTCACATGATATAGATTATACAGCTGAAATTTTCATCATACATTAGGAAATAACTGCTAATACAATGATTGACTTGAATATGTGTTCTTTTGTGCAGGAGTTTTATATCTGAAAATTCTAATTAATATGACGATGCACAGTACCAAACATTGCTCCCCTTTATGCTCACATAATCAATTAGTAGCAAAGAAACTATCCAAAAATTTAAAAACCTAAAGATGTCTCTTCATGCTTTGCCATTTTGACTGACAGTGTATGAGACAATTTGTTGTCTATGGCAATAAAGCAAGTGTGCAAAATACAGCAAATCTAAAATATCCACAATGCAACAGAACTCCATTTTTTTGGTTAGAACAGAAATATATTGCAGTAATATACATTATTTGAAATGTTAACACAATATAAAATAAAATGATAGGACTATTTAACATGAATTTTAATATTAAAAGAACAAAATTTGGGGGACTATCTAAACTATTCTTTAACTAAATATAGGCTCAAAACATCCTATTCTGGCTAATTGCTTGTATGACAATCTAGTTGGTATAATTTACAGCTCTAGATCAAGGCCGGTTGAAGAATTAGGCCATCAAAGCCTTTGCTTTAGGCCTCACATATTCTCTCACTTCCCTAATTAAGTGCCTAGGATTTTATTCTCTCACTTTCCTAATTAAGTGCCTAGTAAATCTCTATTTTCTCTCACTTCCCATAATCCCTATTAATTCTCAACCATAAAATTATTTCTCCAATTCCCAATCAATGGTTATATATTTTTATTAAGCACAATGGTTATATTATTTTATAAAATAATTTTTTTTAATTTATAATATCCATTTCTTAATTCTTCTTTTCTTATTCTCTTTACTCTTCTCCTTAGTAGCACTTTCTAAGACTCTAACTTACAATCTCCGTACTCTTGTACAAGATAATTAGTTGATTATTCATCTCATTTACAATTAGCATTCAACAATTAAGTATTATTGTTCTAATATTTATATATTTTTTATTTTTAATTTGAAGTTTATATTATATTATTATATTATCTCTATTTTATTTAATAGTTGTTTCATTGAATTAGAAATTTTGATTGTTGATCTTACATTAGCCATTTAAAAAATATAAGACAATTATAATAGCTAAACTTTTTTAGTAATTCATAATAAGAATTTAAATATATCGATTTAAAAATATGGATCTGGTTATTCAAAGTTTCAAAAAAAGAAAAGAACTAAAAATTTAATACAATCTCAAAAAAGAGCTCTTGATAAATTTTTTACAAGCAATAAAAATAATAAATTAAAAAATATTGGTGAAAGTTTCTTCAATGAATAAGTTAATAATTATTTAAAGTTAGATGGTAATGAAATACTAGAATAAAAAGAAATCAACGAAAAGATTTAAAATGATCCTTAAACTCATAGTGAAGAGAACTAATATGTTAATTTAAATGATTGCATTCTTAAAAATATTTATAATTCAAGTCAATGGATAAATATTGATACAAATTTGAGAGATTTATTAGTAGAAAAAGGTCCAATTAGAATTAATGATATAGATTTTTCTAAAGATAAATTTTTAAAATATTTTTTACTATATATTATATTCAAAAATTGGCAAACGGGGAGAAGCATGCAAAAAGATGGCTAGTTTATTCAAAAAACTTAGATAGAGTATTTTGTTTTGGTTGTAAGTTGTTTAATTCTACTTCTAGTATAAGTAAACTAGCAAATATTGACATTAAAGACACTACAAGAAATAGCCGAAATTGCAATGAAAATTAAAAATAGATTTTTTTTGTTTCTAACCTGTAATGGATTTGAAATGGAAAAAAAATAAAATCTGATAAAAAATATTAGAAATAGTTTAGAAACAGATTTGCAATGAAATTTAGAAACAGAAGACTTTTCGTTTCTAAATTAAGCGCCAATATTTGGTGAAAAATTTTGAAATAATTAAAAATAAAATTGCAATGGAAATTAGAAATAGAAAACTTTCTGTTGTTCAATTCAGAAATGGATAATAATTCTATTTCTAATTATGAAATGGATAAAATTTTCATTTTAAATTTAGAAATCAAAATACCAATTGTTGCTAAATTTAGAAATAGAACCGTCATCTGTTGCTAAATTAAGAATAGAAACTTTTTCCATTGCTAATTTTAGCAACGGATAGTACTTCTATTCCTGTTTTAGTAATGAAAAAGCTATCTATTTTTAAATTTAGAAACAGAATAAAATTTCATTGCTAATGTTAGCGATGAAAAAGTTTATGTTTCTAATTTCAGAAACAGAATGAAATTTCATTTCTAATTTATCAACGGATAGTTAATATCCGCTTCTAATCTTAGCAAAAAAAAAATTTCCATTTGTAATGTGTTTCAAGATTAAAATTTTTTTAATATTATTTTATATTTTATAACAAATTAAAATAAAATCTTTAAGTATTACATAAATTAACTTAATATATTATTAATTAATATATGTATAACCAACTCAATTATTTTAACTATTAAAATATTTGATGACTATCTTTCAATTATTCCCATATCAACAATTTCACCTAGCTCATATCTTCCTCTCTCATCTCTCTAACTTATAGAGCAGCCACTGTCCCTATCTCCTCCTTCAACCTTAAGATTAGCCACCACATTCGGTTCTAACCCGATCGCTTTCTAACTGCTCCATCAAGAACTAACTGCTCTATCAAGAAATATTCTTATATAATTATACAAGTAAATAACTGCTTAATCAAAAAATTCATCAATATATCCATCAAAATTAATTTAGTATTTTTTTATTTACACCAAAATATAGAAATGGATTGAATTTTCTACTTTTTAAATTAGAAATGGAATGATATTTCTGTTGCTATTTTAGCAATGGAATTATTTTCATTTCTAATTTAGAAATAGAATCATAATTCCGTTGCTAAATTAGAAACGAAAGCATATTCCGTTTCTAAGATTTGAAATATAATTTTGATTCCGTTGGTAAAATTTGAAATAAAATTTTTATTCTATTTTTTAAGTTTGCAATGTATTATATTTTTCATTGTAAATTTAGAAATGGAATAACTTTTTATTTGTAAATTTTAAAACAAATTTATTTTTATTTCTATTCCCTTTGGAAATATTGTGAATATCTCTCTTACCTCCTTAATTTTTAAATATGTACCTAAAAATAAAATGAGGTAGGAAAGGTTCATGATTGAGCGAATGGAGAGTTTTTATCTAAATTTTATGAAACTTTGATATACATCATGAACAAAAAATAATTGAGAATGAAATAAATTATTGTCATCATTAATGAAAAGAAACTAAAAACATCCGTTAAATATCAAAAGCCAAAAATAATTTAATATAAGTTATGAGATGAGTGATGAGTATATTATTAATATGAGTTCATGGATTAATTTAAAAATAAGATTGTTGAAAAATAAAATAACTAATAAAAATATTCAAAAATAAATAAATAGAGATGAAGAATATTAAAAAAAATATTATCAAGAATTCATACTGTAGTAAAAACTCTCAGCAAAAATAATTTATTTTTTACAGAAACATGAAAAGATCTGTCAAGAAAATACTAAAAATTTTTTAAGTCTAATTAAAATAATTACAGAATTTGATCCGGTGATGTAAGAATATATTCGACGTATTAAAAGCAATAAAATTCATACTCATTACCTCAGACATAATATATAAAATGAATTGATAAATTTGTTAACAAGTGAAATTAGAAATAAAATTATTTAAAAAATTATAAAAGTAAAATATTTTTCAATAATATTTGCTTGCACTTCAGATGTAAGTCATCAAGAATAAATATCTTTTATATTATGATGTGTAGATATTTTATCAAGTCTAATCAAAATTATGAAATATTTTTTAAAAATTTTTAAAAGTAGATGATACAACTGAAAAAGATCTTTTTGATGCCATTGTAGATGAAATAAAATATATTAGATTTGATATTAATAATTTAAGAGGATAGGGATATGATAATAGATCTAATATGAAGGATAAATGGCAAAGATGCAAAAAAAATTTTAGATATAAATTTTATATTTTTTTATACATTATGCGGTTGTCATAATCTAAATTTAGTACTTTGTGATATTGTAATTCTTGCGTTAAAGTTATATCATTTTTTGGAGTGGTACAATGTATATATTCACTATTTTCTTCTTCTATTAAATGATAAAAAATTTTATAAGATAATATATCTAGTCTAACTCTTAAATCACTGCTACGAAATATGTTGAGAAAGTCGTATTGAAAGTATAAAAGCAATAAGATTTCAAGCTTCACAAATAAGAAATGCTTTATTAAAATTAGCAAAAGTTAGCAAAGATCTTAAAACTAAAGATGAAGCTAATTGCTTAGTAACATATGAGCATGAAAATTTTAAATTTTTATTTGACATGACTATTTGGTATGACATATTGTTTATTGTTAACTCAGCAAAAATTCACAATCGGAAGATATGTGTATTGATATTGCTATAGAACAACTAAAAGATCTTCTTTTTTCTTTTTTGAAAAATATAGAGAAGATGAATTTGTATCCACTATGATTTTTCTAAAAAAATTATATTTAAATAAAAATAGAACCCAAATTTCATGATAAATGTATCATTCATAGAAAGAAATAATTTGATAAGAATATTGACAACGTAACAATAAAATTTCTTGAAGAATTATTTAAAATTAATTATTTTTTATATATAGTAGATTAAGTAATTTTTTCACTTCAAAGTAGATTTGAACAGTTTAAGATATATGAAAATACTTTTGATTTTCTGTTTAACAGTAAAAAATTGAAGTCACTAGACAATGATAGTTTGAAAAACTATTACTTTAATCTTGAATATTTTATAAAATATAATAACTACTTTAATATTGATAGTTTAAATTTATTTTTAGAGTTAAAATTTTTTTAAAAAATTATACAAGTAGAAAATAATACTCCAATCGATATACTCAATCATATAAGAAAACTTGACTCTTTTTAAAATATATATATTATTTTTAAAATAATATTAATAATTTTAGTAAGTATTACTTCGATAAAAAAAAATTTCAAAATTAAAATTAATAAAATCTTACTTAAGATCAATAATATCTCAAAAAAAATTAAATAGATTCGCTATATTATCAACTGAAAAAGAAATATTAGAAGAACTTGATTATAAAAATTTAATTAAAAATTTTGTATCTCAAAAAATTAAAAAAAATTAATAAAAAATTTACATAAATTTTAATTTAAAAAAAGTATAAATTTTAATATTTAGCTTTAAGCCTCTATATGTGTTGTGCCACCCTTGCTCTAGATCCACAGAAAATAAAATTGAGAATATTCCAAATGGCAAGAATAGCATTGCATTAGAGATTTTTAAGCAATTATAAAATAATTATAATGGAGATATCTCTGTTAAGATCATTCACTACCATGAATAAAGGATAAGAGTTTTATTGGATATCTAAGATAATGCGAAACCAAAATCTATGTAACATTTTGCATCTAATTATAAATTATATAGTAACTAAGAACTATTTTTCTGTTATTTACAAAAACAAAAGTTCTTACTGTTGGTTAATCACAAGCTAATGATGTCAGATATTTGCAAATAAACTACATAGAGTTTCAGGTGCATTTTTATAAGATCACTTTCATCCCTTAAAACAGTCAGAATTTATGCATGTGTATTCAGTTCCTTCTTCATTTTATTTATTTTGTCAACCTTGTAACAGCTAAAGTTTTTTTTTTTTTTGATAATGACAACCAGTGAAATATTGTACATATAATTGAACAATCAGAATTAGTTAATGTGCTCTCTATGGACCTATATCATGCACACATGCACATAAGTAGATACAATCAATCACTGAAACAATGAGTATATAAAAAGAGACTAATGCTAAATCGGCTTCT
This sequence comes from Elaeis guineensis, assembly GCF_000442705.2. Classification (NCBI taxonomy): domain Eukaryota; kingdom Viridiplantae; phylum Streptophyta; class Magnoliopsida; order Arecales; family Arecaceae; genus Elaeis; species Elaeis guineensis. The sequence goes on from NC_026003.2 coordinate 107,933,261, forward strand.
TTTCCTTTCTTCATGTACATATAAGAAGAATTTTCTTTATTACAAATGTGATGTTAATATGTGAGAATATTATCATCACACGTGTTTACAGCATCTGTGCATGCATGCAACAATATGTGCATATGTAAGAACTACACAAAAATATAAAGAGAATAGAAGAGCAGAGATAAATGTTGCAAAAAAATGTACAAGATTGCGGTAACTAATAAATATAAGTCCTATTAAGTATGTCCCCAATTTTGGACCCTTTATTATGGCCTTTTACTCTTGTATTTGGGCTTATGTTTCTTTCCAGTCCACTTGTGTTTGTAATCCTAAAGGAACCCAATAAATACTCCTTTATAGCTAGGGTTCAATGGGTGTGGTTTTTTTTTTTTTTGTAAGGCAATCAAGAGGCAAATACTTTGTAGCAAGAGAGAGTGCCGTTCTTGGCTTTTGGGTGTAAAGGGATTTGGGGTTTTGGGTTTTGTGAGGTTTATGTTCCGTTGAGATTGAAATTAATTCAATCTCTTCTCCTCATTTGTATTTTCTTTTTTAATAGGGGATTTCTCCTTCTCCCTCACTCATAGACATAGGCCTTAGGCTGAACCACATAAATCTTGTGTGCAACTCTTTTTAAGTATTTTTTATATTTATTTAATTACCCTTAAATCTGTTGATTTATATAATTGCTATTATGTTTCTGTGGATTTTTCTAACAAATTGGTATTAGAGCCTCTGGATTTTATTTAAACCCATGTTTTGTCCACATCTGTGCGCAATGACAATTACTAAGATCAATATTGAGCAGTTTGATGGTAATATAAGCTTCAATCTGTGACGAATTCGGATGCTTGCTGTTCTGACTCACAACGATCTCAAAGTCGCAATTTATGGTAAGGATAAGCACCCCTCACCATGACTGAAGCAGAGTGGAAGATCCTTGATGATAAAGCTCTCACTACCATTCATCTATGCCTATCAGATTTAGTTCTAAGAGAAGTTATGATAGAAAAAATAACAGCAAGTTAATGACAAAAACTTAGGTCCCTATATATGACGAAGTTCTTGACAAATCGTCTATCGATGAAGGAACAGCTATACACACTCTGTATGGCTAAAGGTACATCTATTCGAACTCACATTAGTGATTTTAATTCAATCTTTACAAATCTTGCATCTTTAGATGTTAAAATAGACAAAGAAGACCAAGCTATATTATTACTGTGTTCTTTACCTACCTCATATAAATACTTTAGAGAGATAATTCTCTATGGCAAAGATACTATCTCCATTGAAGATGTTAAGTCGTCTTTACCTAGTAAAGAGAACATTGATAGTCATCTAAATACTAGTGTTTCTGGCTCTAATATGGGGGATGCCCTTGTTGGTAGAGATAAAGGAAAGAAAATGGATATTTATGGTGGTAAATAGAAGAATAGGTCTAAGTCAAAGTATAGGAACCTAGTCTATAATTACTACCGCAAGAAAGGACAGTTCTAATGCAAAAAATAAGCAAAAGAAGGAAGAAAATAATTCTTTCTCTAACAAACCTACTTCTAATGCAGAGGCTAGTGTAGTAGAGGATGATGATGTTGCTTTTACTACCATTAGAGATATGCATAGATCTGATGATGAGTAGATATTTGATTTAGCATGTACTTATCATATGTGCTCGAAAAAAGTGGTTCACTAGTTTTGAGTCCATTGATGATAGAAAGATGCTGATGGGTAATGATTCAGCATACAATATCTGTGGTATTGGTACTGTTCAGATTAAAATGCATGATGGTGTTGCACGAACCTTGATTGATGTTAGATTTGTACCTAATTTGAAACATAATTTGAATTCCTTCATATTTTAGATGATCTTGGTTGCAGGTACTCAGCTGAAGATGGAGTTCTTAAGGTTACTCATGGTACTTTGACTGTGATAAAAAACATAATGACCAGAGGACTTTATGTTCTTCAAGGCAAGATTGAGTTAGGTGTTGTAGCTATAGCTTTTTCTACAGTGAGTAGTGACTCTACTAGACTTTGGCACATGCAGCTTGGCCACATGAATGAAAAGAAATTGCAATTACTCAGTCAGAGAGGTCTTTTTGTGGATAACAGACTAAAAATTGCATTTAGCATGACTATTTTAAGAACCAAAGGGACTTTGGATTATATCCATTTTGACCTTTAGGAGCCCTCTCAGAATGTCTCCAAAGGTGGTGCATATTATTTCCTAATATTTATTGATGATTTCTTCAGAAAAGTGTGGGTGTTCTTCTTGAAGAATAAGTCTGATGTTTTCACAACATTCAAACAGTGAAAAACTTTAATTGAAAAAAATAAGATAAACTCATTAAAAAATTAAGGACTAATAATGGTCTTGAGTTTTGCAATAATGAATTCAATCCGTACTACCAGAATGAGAAAATTATTAGACACCGAATAGTAGTTCATACATCCCAGTAGAATGGTATAGCAGAGTGCATAAATCGCACCTTGATGTTAAGACAGTATTTTTGCATGGTGACCTTGATGAGCATATTTATATGAGTCAACCTACTGGTTTTGAGATGGATGGGAAAGAAAATTATATCTGTTTGCTGAAAAGGTCTTTGTATGATCTTAAAAAGTCTCCTTGGTAATGGTATAAGAGATTTAACTCTTATATGTCAGAAATTGGTTATGTGCATAGTAAATTTGATGGTTGTCTACTTTTTGAAATTACCTAATAGATTTTTTTTATACTTATTGCTCTATGTCAATTTATTGAAAAATATGTCCAAAGCCAATCGTTAGACGATTGTGCTCATCTTGTAAATTATACATGAATTTTTATTAATAAAAATTATTTGATATTTTATTATAAATTGACCATCTTTGAACTCCTATGTTGTAATGAAGTCCTTAAGATTATTATTAATCGATAAAGGTGGATTTGTCATTAAGTCCTTAAAAATATTCACGACCAAATGATACGCTATTACTAGGACGATAGCGATATCAAGTGTAGGTCGTTGTATGCCATATGAGTTAGTTATCCTCCTAACCAAAGAGTGTGGAGACATTGTTCTGACATGTAGATGGAATGTAGGAGTACATTTGCATCGATTGTGATCATGTACCGAGCACTTTGCTGTCAAGAGTAGTTTGTGAAGGGTATGGATATAAGTGTCCCTCCGACCTGAGACTACCATGATGACTTGTAAGCAACTCACTATACTTTAGTACTGGACCATCTGAGTTTTTAACTTAGTGACGGAAGGATACTGGATGCAGTCAAGTACTTATCAAGTCGGTGTATGAGTCAAGATGGAATTGACCCCTCTGAATTGGTAGGAGATATGCATTAGTGTATTTCAATTTAGCAAAATTTTGACTAGAGTAATCTATGAGATAGATTTGAAAGGTTGAAATACAATGTGGTTGACTTAATTAGGATTGACAGTTAAATTCTACATCACCTTGAGCATTTGGATCAAATGGATGAATTATACGATAACCATACGTCAGTAAATTCTAGAAGGTTGCTTTGCAACACTTCGACCTATCTGGTCGTCGGATCATCATTGCTAGATGGTTACGTCGATTGGTATAGAAAGTTATTCCTATGCTATCGGCTTAGGTTTGAACTTATAGGTCACACGCATTAAAAGATTTGATCAGATCTGATGGCTGAAGAGTCCAATTAGATTGTGACTCTGGTGAAGAGTCCTACTTGGACCAGGACTCTATGGCAGAGTCCCACTGGGACTGAGACTCTACCATTTATAAAAAATTAATTAGTAATTAGATTACTAATTGATTCAATTTGATTGAGTAAAGAGCTTTAAAAAAAGTCTAATTGAATTAGATTCAGTTCGACTCAGATTGGGATTGATATGATCAAATCCGATTACAAGAAAATTTGATCCTGATTCAATCAAGGTTTGGACTCGACTAATTTCTAATTGAGTTAGAAATTTGATGAGATATTTAGATTTTAATTAGATTAGATTTATTTCTATCAGTGATTTCAATCCAAATTCAATTTGGATTAGAATTGAATTAGAAATGAAGAGTCCAAGTCAGACTAAGACTCTATCTTTATCTTTTGCGCCACATCTGGATCCATGCCAATTTCTTCATGCCTAATTGGATTTGGATTATGATTTTTGATATTATGAGAGAAAATCTAATAAGGGTGGTTAGCTATAATTAATGAGTCATAATATTATCTCTTTCCTAATTCGAATACGATCCGAATTAGAGATAAGATGCAGACTAAGAAAGAAATTTTTTGTATATGATATATTGTTGGAGCCATATTTTTTTTTCTTATTTTTTTTAAAAAATTTTAGCATGTGATACTTTAGATTCTTCTCCACATCTTAATAATTTTTTTGAAATTTTTTAGGATGCCAAAAAGAGGTTTTGGCATTGATTCATAGCACCCTTTCTTGGAAAGTCCCAATTCCTAATCTATAAAAAGGAGACCCCTCTCTTGGACGTCCCATAATTAATTCTCTTATGAATTTTTTTATTTTAGAGCCTCTTCTCCTCCTCCTCTCTTCCTCCTCCAGATCTTCTATCACTTTGGAGTATCTAAAATGCTTGTAGAAGAAGAAAAAGATCAGCTATCGAAGTTGTTCGCAGACTAGCATCTCCGAACCCCTGATCTGCGTCAGTCTTCATGTGGATTTTTCTATAGAGACCAGACAAATTCGTGTACTGTGAGCGATCTAAGGAACACCCTCTCTAACTATTGGATCAAAGGAGATCAAGATCAAAATTTATTTGATAATAATTTCTAACTTGTTTTGATTCCTATGGTAGATCTAATAGTTAGATCTAGAATTTTAGCATCGATGAGATCGATGTGATTTTTATTTTCAGATCTAAAGTATATATTTTTTATATCAAAGATCCTGATATGGTAATCTAAGATTAGATTTTACACATGTGATTAAGATTAAATTATTTAATCTATTATTTCTACTGCATAAAATTTTAAAATTGTATGTACTGCACTATCGTAAATTTTCTTCACTATGTTGATGATATATTGATAGCTGCTAAAAATATGCATGATATTGTCAAACTGAAAGGTTCGTTGAGTGATGAGTTTGAAATGAAGGATCTTGATGAGGTTAAGAAAATCCTTGGTATCAAAATTGTTAGAGACCGAATTCATGGTAAACTATTTTTATCTCAAAAATAACATGTTGAGAAAATTCTGGATAAGTTTGGTATAAAAGATGCCAAACCAGTGAGCACACCTTTAGCTGCTCATTTTAAGCTCTCTTTTGCTGATTGTCCCATTATTGATGAAGAGAGGGAATTCATGGCTAGAGTTTCTTATTCAAATGCTGTTGGTAGTATCATGTATATTATGATTTGCACACGTCCTGACATCTCACATGCTGTGTCATTAGTAGATACATGGCAAATCTTGGTAAACATCACTGGAATGCAATTAAACGGTAGCTACGATACTTTAAAGGTTCTTCTGATATTGGTTTGATGTTTGAAAAGGATTCTGATTTTCTGTGTTCTGGATCTTTGTGTGGTTTTATGGATTCAGATTATACTGAGGATCTTGACAAAAGAAGATCCCTTACTAGTTTTCTATTTTGCCTTGGTAGAAGTATGATTAGCTGGAAAGCTAATCTTTAGTCGGTGGTGGCTCTTTCTACAACAAAGCAGAATATATGGAGGTAACAAAAGCAATTAAAGAAGTCATTTGGCTTCATGAGTTTTTGGAGAGTTAACAGCTTGTGTTCAACCGATTGTTGTTCATTGTGATAGCCAAAGTGTAATATCTTTGGCTAAGGATTGGAGATTTTATGAGAGGACTAAGCACGTTGATGTCCGATATCATTTTGTTCGTGAAATCATAGCTTCTGGGGATGTAAATATGGTGAAAATCTGTACCATTAAAAATTCTGCAGATATGATGACAAAGATACTTCTAGTGGCTAAATTTAGGCACTATCTGGATTTGGTCAACATCTGCAGCTTGAAGACTTAGTGCCCAGCTTGGCACACACATTGGAGAAGGAGATGGAGTTTTGTTTAGATCTCTGAATTGGAGACAAGGTGAAGATTTGTTAAGTGTGTCCCCAATTTTGGACCCTTTACTATGCCCTTTTACTCTTATATTTGGGCTTATGTTTCTGTCCAGCCCACTTGTGTTTGTAATCTTAAAGGAACCCTATAAATACTCCTTTATAGCTAGGGTTCAATAGGTGTAATTTTTTTTTGTGAGGCAATCAAGAGACAAATACTTTGTAGCAAGAAAGAGTGCCATTCTTGGCTTTTGGGTGTAAAGGGGTTTTAGATTTTGTGATGTTTATGTTCTGTTGAGATTGAAATTAATTCAATCTCTTCCCCTCCTCTATATTTTCTTCTTTAATAGTGGATTTCTTCTCCTCCCTCGCCCATGGATGTAGGTCTTATGGCTGAACCACGTAAATCTTGTATGCAATTCTCTTTAAGTATTTTCTGTATTTATTTAATTACCCCTTAGGTCTGCTGATTTGTGTAATTTCTATTGTGTTTTCTATGGATTTCTCTAACAAGCCTCTTAAAAAGAATCGGGCATTTTCAACATTAAATATCCTTCTGAGGTGAAGCATGCTGCAAAAAGTATTAATAAACCACAAGGATAAAACATGTAAAACAAAAATATTCCTACACAAATAGGAAAATTTGCAATAATACCATCAAAAACACATAGGATTGGAAATTGGTGGTTGGTGTTGTGGCCTGTCTCCATTGGGATAGTCAGATCGTCATGCTTGAGTGTCGAACGGTAGGGAGCTAGTGGAGAAGGACCGCTCGTCGGAGAGAGGGCACAGTTGAGAGGGCCGAGAATGAGAGCGAGGGCTCACAATGCATTGAACGGAGGCAGGATCAACTCAGACCGAATGAAAAGATCGACCGACGGCGTCCGATGGCAGTAGGGAAAACTACAAGTTTGCATCGGAGATGGCTTCGGTAAGGATCCTCTAACACTCAATCAATTTTTAGCTCAACATGTAGAGGAGCAAGTGAGGCAAAATTTTAGGCTCTAAGTTTTGGAGTGTGTGTACCTCCTGGGGGTCCCTTCTTACCTCCATTTATAGAGAGAGCAGGATGAGGGACGAAAGAATGGGAGAGCATTCTGATAATATCCAATCATATGGAGCCGTATGGTGGCATCTTTAAATGGCCCTGTCAATGGGCATGCCTTTTGTCTGATGCACCAGTAGTCATGGCGATGAGCCTTATTACATGTATGTGACATAAGTAATGAATTTGTGGTGTCCTATCATGGTGTGCGGCAAATCGCTTAGGGTATTATCTTAGAATGATGCAATTTGATATGACTCGATGTGACTTAATGACAGCCTTACTTGACCTTCGACAGTTTGATCGATGTCGATATCCAAGTCGGCCATTAGTCGGAGCAAGATGAAAGGGATTGGAAGTAGTCCAAGGTGAGTACCCCACATGCTAGCAGTCTCGGGCTCACCAAGTAGGATTGGAGAGTCAGGTCAGGAGATGATCAATCTGAAGTATCAGGTACCGTAGACAGCTGAAAAACTCGATCTTCATATCAGTGCTATTGTGACAGGCAAGTACGTCAGTTTCTCGCTGACGCCACTTGAGAAACAGATCGATCGTTGGCTGATGTAGTCTTTGGGCAATATCACCATGTCCAGATGATGTTGAGGTCGAACTTCTACCGACCTTAGCTTTCAGACGAGATCGACCTTTTGATGAGGTCGGCTTCCTGGGGACCATGATCTTCTGATGAGGTTGGCTCTCTGGTGACCCCGACTTTATGCTAAGACTGGTCTTATGATGATCTCCACGATCTAGCTCTACATCGACAGCTTCACGTCGGTATTCTTTCAATGGCATCGACTTTTATCGAGGTAGGCCTCTAGTTGAGGTTGGTTAAGTGACAAGGATCTATCCCAACACTTATCCTCCAACTCCTGAGTATGATTATGTAGTCTTCATCGGACGAAAGGAGTTAACCGATGCATGGGTTCGAGTTGCTTTTCCTGACGACCATCCTCGAAAGCCATGTGCTATGGCCTTGTTGTTTCGGTGTGTGGGTTGCCATTTTATGAAGCATCTCATCAAGTTCGAAGCATGGTGGTTAAGACGAAGCATGGTCGTATCTCCACTTCATTTTGAATCAATTGATCTTTGGTCAATTAGGGACAAGTTGACTAACCACAACTTTTTTCATCTGGGTCTATGCCGCGAACTGTAGCTTATACTCCAACGGCCCTTCAGCCATAGCTAGCATGCTAATAGTTGTCGGACTCCATTGCTCCGTTAAATGGGCATTAACTGAATAATGTCAGATTTCATCTGGGTCTGCATTATGAACTGTAGCCTATACTCCAGCGGCCCTTCGACCATAGCTGGCATGCTAACAATCACCGGACTCTATGGCTCCGTTAAATGGATATTAGCCGAATAACATCTCGTCAGATACCAGCCGACGAGGATGTGGATTGGTGGGCTGTCAAGCAACCAAGTTGCTGATGTCTGGAGGAGTTTTCTTAGTTGGAAGAACATCCCGAGTCATCTGCCCCTCATAGTGTCGGTCTCGTCGAGGTCATGGTGGACTCATTTTGAAGGGGCTTCTTGATGAGGACTTCTTAGGAGTTCCTCCTCGACTTCGTCAGCCTTGTCGCAGAAGGCTCTCCTCTCCCATCATGAAGGCTTCATTGGGGGTTTGGCCTTCGGAAGGTTAGCTTTAGGAGGTCAGTCCTCAGAGAGGTCGGCCTCCCATATGATGAAACTAGGGGTGATCGACCATTCGGGATACTTCATTGTGGCCAATGTGAGGCTTCGCCACACTTTACGTTGCGAGCCTCAAGGAAGTGGGGCTTAGTGACATCTTTGCTTGATTGAGGACTGAAGGATTTCGTCATCACACCTCAGATCTAGCAGAGGCTATCTTTGGTTTCGTCCGTACTCCTATCATTGCATCTCAAATTTTGTCGAGGTGATCTAATGTCTCGTCAATGATTTTGACCACACTACACCTCGAAACCCATCGAGGTGACTTGGGGCCTTGATGGGGATTTTTGTTGTAGGCCATTCCATCGCAAAGGATGTCGTCGTTTGCTGCACCTTAAATCTCACTGAGGCGGCATTGGTCCTTGACCAAGGGTTTTCATTGTCGCACCTCGGACCTGATCGAGATGATCTTTAATTCAGCCAAGGGTTAAGCCTTCGAAAGTGAGAGTTGTTTTACATAGAATTATAGGGAAAAAAAATTTATTTATAAGACATTCCTTTTGATAATACATCCGTAGATTCTCGATATTCCAGATCTGAGAAATCTCCATGCCATCCAGTCTCTCGATCTTGTATGTTCCAGATCGTAAAACCACTGAAACCTTATAGGGACCTTCCCCATTCAGGGATAACTTTCCTTGCTCGATCAGTTTGGAACTTTGGCTCTCCTAAAGACTAAATCTCTAGCTTGAAAGATCTTAGACTTGAATTGAAAGTTGTAGTACCGAGCTATCCTTTGCTGATAGGAAGCCATCCTCAGTTGGGCTTATCTCTGGATCTCATCGAGCAAGTCCAGATCAGCCCATCGCTTGTTTGAATTGATCCATTCGTCGTAGTGCTCCATCCGAGTCGAAGGCAGGCCGATTTCAATCGGGATCACAGCTTCCATCCCAAATGCCAGTTTGAAGGGGATCTCTCCAGTTGGGATCCGAGGAGTTGTTTGGTAAGATCATAGGATGCTGGGGAGTTCGTCAGTCCAACATCCTTTGGCTTGATCGATTCTTATCTTCAGGTCTTGTAAAATTATCCTATTGATCACCTCGGCTTCTCCATTAGATTGTAGATGCTCGATCAAGGTAAATCTGTGGATGATATGGTCTCTACTTCATTTCAGATCAATTGATCCTTAGTCAATCGGAGACAAGCTGGCTAAGCATAACTTTTTTTGTCTGAATCTGCATCGCGAACTGTAGCTTATACTCCGACGGCCCTTCGGCCATAGCTGGCACACTAACAGTTGTCAAACTCCATGGCTCTATTAAATGGATATTAGCCAAACGTCAGGTTTCACCTGGATCTGTGCCGTGAACTATATCTTATACTCTAGCGGTCCTTCGGCCATAGCTAGCACCCTAACAATCATTGGACTCCACGACTCCGTTAAACGGATATTAGCCGAATAACATCCCATCGAGTACCTACCGATGAGGATGTAGATTGGTCGATTGTCAAGCGACCAAGTTGCTGATGTTTGGAGGAGTTTTCTGAGTTGGAGGAACATCCCGAGTCGTCTGCCCCCCTATAGTGTTGGTCTCTTTGAGGTCATGGTCAACTCATTTTGGAGGGGCTTCTTGATAAGGACTTCTTAGGAGTTTTTTCTCGAATTTTCTCCTCGACTTCATCAGCCTTGTCGTAGATGGCTCTCCCCTCCCATCATGAAGGCTTCATTGGGGGTTCGGCCTTCAGAAGGTTAGCTTTGGGAGGTCAATCCTCAGACGAGGTCGGCCTCTCATCTGATAAAACTAGGGAGTCTCTGACTTGATCGGCCATCCGGGATACTTCGGTCTAGCTGATGTGGATGGCCAATCAAGTTTTTCATGAGAGGCTTTGCTGCACTTTACATCACGGGCCTCAGGGAAGTGGGGCTCAGCGACATCTTTGCTCCATCGAGGACTGAAGGGTTTCATCATCACACGTCGGATCCAGTGAAGGCTACCTCTGGTTTCGTTGGTACTCCTGTCATTGCACCTCGGATTTTATCGAGGTGACCTAGTGTCTTATCAATGATTTTGACCGCACTGCACCTCAGAACCCATCGAGGTAACTTGGGGCCTTGACGGGAGTTTTTGTTCTAGGCCATTCCATCGCAAAGGAGCGTCGTCGTTTGCTACACCTCAAATCTCGCCGAGGCGGCTTTGGTCCTTGATCAAGGGTTTTCGTCATTGCACCTTGAACCTGATCGAGGTAACCTTTAATTCAGTCAAGGGTTTGAGGACATCGACCTATTATATTCATACGGACGCATGTACCCACCGTGTAGGTGCTACTGGTTTTCATTCCAGTAAGAAGTATTGTCCGCTCTGACCCATCGGCCGCACGGCTTTGCCCCTTTAGGCCCCAAACTGAAGCCCAAAAGGCACCTCTTGAGAGAAGGGCAGTCTGTGAACCAATATGAGATAGTGAACCTCTGACTCATAACCGATGTGGGACTAAAGTCCCTCACTCCACCTCAATGGTAGTCCCCTCATCAATGGTAGGCCCCTCAGTCAAAGGGCACTGTATATTGGGGAAGACCTGCATGGACTACTAGTGTTTGAGAACATCCACCTACTGCACTCGTACGGATGCGTGCATTCACCGTGTAGGCACTACGATTTCTATTTCAGCAAAAAGTATTATCTGCTCTGGCTTGTGGGCCACACGGCTTTGTCCCTTTGGGCCCCAAACTTAAGTCCAAAAGATGCCTCTTGAGGGAAGGGCAGTCTGTGAACCAATATGAGACAGTGAACTTCTGACTCATAGCTGGTGTGGGACTAAAGTCCCTCACTCCACCTCAACAGTTGGCATTGCTAATCTAAAGATAGTGTAAATAAGATTGTCTTTTTAATCACAATCTAAGGATTCACCTTAGATTGTTAGGAATATATGATGAATTTTATTTCCCACAAGAACCAATTCAATCTAATTGAACTAACAATCAAATATTATTATAAAATTAATATTAAAATTAGTTTAAAAACTTACAGATCGAAGGCGTATAGTGCACTATCCTAAGATGATTTTTGATCCTCGTGCAAGATCAGACTCGAGAACTCCACCCCAAGATACAATTGGTAACCTCCTCTATAGGCACGACTATGGAGAGAATGACAGAACTTCAACCCAGCAGATAAATATCAAAGGAATAGATTAAAAAAAAACTTATAAGAAGATTGGAAGAAGATTTAGAATAAAGGAAGATCATTGATTAGAAGAGAAAATATTTTCTTGCATACTCAACCCCTCCACCATAGACCCAATTTATAGGCCTAAAGATTAACCGTTTGGGCTTCTAATGCAGCATTAAAATACATCAAATATGTATTAACGAGTATAAAAGCATTAATTGGTCTAACGGACAAATATTAATCATTAAAATATAATATTTATTAAGAAAAATGATAATAATCATTTAAAAAGAAACAATAAAATGTGGAACTAAACAAAACAAAAAGTTTGAATTTTGGTTGGAATTGGTTGGAAGAAATTTTAAGTTTTCAATTTTTTTCAAAACTCCAACACCCAAACTATCTTAATTCCTCAAATCATTGCCCAACCTAATGATGGGATACCTGTTCTTGAGATAGAAAATCTAAGATCATTCCTGAATAGTGATCTTGGACTAAGATGGGGACAAAAATATCTCTCAATCTAAAAAAAATTGATATATCAATATATCATATATATATATATATATATATAATTATTAAATTTTGATATTATATATATTTGATATTATATTATTTTGATATTATATATTATATTTATGATAAATATTATATTAAAATATATTATTGATCATATTATTTTGATATTAAGATTCAATGATAATTTTTAATTAGAGTAGGAACATATTATTATACTTTGTAGTTATTTAATATGATTATTTAATATTTTATTTGTATTTACCTTATTTTTTAATTAAAATAGATATTAGTATTAATAAATAATATATTACAAGTATACATAAAAATATTAGTTCTATAATAAAAAGTAATCTATTTTTATAAAATTAATAATTTATAGGACTAATAAATAATTTATATAAATATATTAATAAATATATTTATATTTTATCATAATATATTTTATATGATTAATAGATATATTTTTTATAAAATATATCAGGTTAAGTTTTGGTATTATATAGCCAATGATTTATATTTCTATGAAATACAAATAAGTTACTTATGAATATTCGGAGATCTTTGATCATGGATCATAGCGTACCAAATATGGTGATCTTATATCACTAGAAATTAGATTATTTTAGAATTCAGATCACCATCGATCTTAGATCATCATGATGATTCTATTTGGGTCACCAAATGTTATTAAAGAGAAGATTGCCATACTTATTCGTCAGAAGCTAAATGTTGCAGCAAATTTTATTCTTGGAGATTTACTCCCCCCATACCCCCCTCCTCCAAAAAAAAAAGAAAAAATCATTCTTAAAGGACTTAACTGGTGAAGGTGCTAACCAAGCAGAATAGCGTGGACCAAGTAAACAAATCAATATTTAAGTGTATTAAGATATGACAAGCTAGAAGCACTAACTTTTTCTATGAAACTTGATGTTATTAACTTCATTATCTCGTATGAGCTACTGCAAACTTCATTTACTAAATATCGCGGAGCAAACCGTGACCTTCGCTCGAACTTGGAACAATATTTTTTCTTTAGACGTGTCGGATTTTAGTAGAACTAGTTTACAGATTGCGTGGTGGACCTAACGAATATTTTCCCGTAATGACTCAACCTCGGCCTAAGCCTAAACGAAACTCTAGGGCCCTGAATTCGTCGCCAACCCCTCCAAAGCTTAGTTTTTGCTTATAAAAGGGGAAAAAATGTCAAAAAAATTGATAACCGCTTTGGCTGGATCGTGGAGCGTCAGTTTCCCACGTCAATGAAAATGTGGCACTAATAAAATAATAAACACAGAAGCAGCACTAATAAAATAATAACACAGAAGCATAGATTTATCGTGAAGTCAATGCTTTTGAGCGTGACGTCAGGGATGAGTGTATGCATCCCAAAAGGATCAAAGGATCGAAATATTTGGGTCGAACCGGCTCAAAATATTCAGATTTAAAATTTAATTCGAATTTAATTAAATTTTAATATTTTAAATTTAAATTTAATTTAATAAAAAATAAATAAAATTTAAAAATAATTTGATCTGATTTAATTTAAATATAAATTATTAAAAATATATATAAATTTGATTAGACTCATGAGGCATCGAGTTGAATATTTTACTATTCGAATTTAATTTAAAAAAATATTTAAATTATTCAAATTTGATCATAATTAAATCGAGTTGATCTCAAATAGCTTACGAGCTATTTGATTTATTTGCATCTCTAATAAAAAAAGATCAGCTTGTTAATTATTTTGTATTTGTTTATTTATTTGGACATGTGATAAAATAATAAATATAATAAAAAAAATCGTGGACCGACACCCTAAATATTTATTTTTTTTTTTTTTCTGATTGGAAATATCTCATTCTTTGAACGAGATTTCTCGCGGAGTCAATTGTCTTTGGGCGTGACGTCAGGGAGGAGGTGTATCTCAACCATCAAGGAAAGGTGAGGTCTTAATTGTGATGCCTTCTTCGTTGAACATGTAAATAACTAAACCAATCTCTTAAACTAGATTTATCCGGGAAACAATTGTTTTGGGGGTGACGTCAGGGATGCGGTGTACCTGGAGGATTCAGAAATCGGAATACCGGGTTCTGTTCCTTACGCTTCGCTTGCTTTGCTCCGCCATGATTTGAGACCTATCAACTTCCTGATTCATAACCCAACACAAATGAATAAAATCCAATCTCTTAGCAAAATATCACTCTGGTAATTAATGAGATCATTTAAGTCCATATCTCAACTAATCAAATATTCAATTTAAAAAAAAAATAAAATGGATGAAATAAGTTGGATTATGTTGCTTGAGTAGGATCATATGAAATGTATCAAGTTTGGACTTGTTTGAAGCATCACCAGAGAAACTTGATTGGATTGCTTAATCTTTCTATGAGAAATGCTCGGTAAAACGAAAAGAGAAACACATGCATAGAATTATATATCTGACGCATTGCTCTCTATTTATGCTTCTAAGAATTTAAATTGATAGTTTGTATCATGTTATATGTCTATCAATAGAGTAAGTTTCAACGAGAGAGTTAGATAATGGACGTGCAGCATTCTATACAATTTTCTGTGCTATAGTAGAAACTCCTAGTCTTTTTATTTAAGCCTGATAAAACTGGAAATCGAGCTGGGTTTTTTTTACCATAAGCCTAACTGGAAGAATATTATATATTATGGCTTGGCCTAAAAATTACGGGTTTGCTTTGGGCTAACCGAGCTCGAGTTAGTTGCTCCCCCTGCGGTCATGGTTTCCTTAGCCTTACGGTAGTGAACTACAATCGTTCATGCCCGTCTTCTATATATAGGTACAAAGATCATCCGGCTCTTGCAACGTTACACGGTAATCCCGCTACTGAGTTCGAGGGGAGACGAAGCATCTCTTTCCGCAGCACAGCAACAGATCCAAATCGCTCGACCGTAATCCTCATCGAAGGTAACCGTATCTAACCTTCGATTTCTGTCTCTGCTCGTCTGAGGATCTTTCTTTTCATATCCGATATTCTTTGATGGTTCATAATCCTTTCTGATGTTTTTTTTTTTTATAAAAAATCTGTCTTTTTGTGAATTCTTATTCTTGGTAGCTTTGGTTATATATTGTTATCGACACTGGACTAGTTCTTTCGTGATCATTAATGTTCTTGTCTTATTCTTCTCAGATGAGGAGGGGGTCAGATTTTTTGCGTATTTAACCCCACAAGTTGTTTTTTTTTTTTTATTGTTTTTTTAACCTGTTTTTTTGTGAATTCTTATTCTTGGTAGCTTTGGTTATATATTGTTATCGACACTGGACTAGTTCTTTCGTGATCATTAATGTTCTTGTCTTACTCTTCTCAGATGGGGAGGGGGACAGATTTTTTGTGTATTTAACCCCACAAGTTGTCCAAGATAACCAAAAGATTAGGAAAACATTAAATCACAGAACTAATGAAATGGGTAGACTTTTGGGGTTCTTCTTCTGTGGGATGGGAGACGTTTTGATCTTAGGAGGCAAAAAATATACGTTGTCTGTTTAAACAGAGGATTGACCAAGTTTCAGTTGTGCGCCAGTCGAGACTTCATTGCAACAGTAGCAAGAATCATAGTGCAACTGCGATTTCAATGTGAAAGACTGCCCAACGGAGAGATTTGAATTTGATTTTATTTTAGTGAAATCAGGTGGGGTCTCAGCTCCCATTTTCTTTAAAGAAATTACTGTTAAAGTATCCATCTAAACTTGCATGCTTTATTTGGGAGGATAATATTACAGAGGAGTTAAAGATTCCAACTATATGCTCAAGCATTTGTTTCTTTACTTGGTGTTTGTGTAGGTGCATGTGGGGGGTGGTGTGTGTGTGAGTGAGAGAGGGAGAGACAAGTGAAACTGTTTATCCCCAATCAATAAGATATAGCTTTTTTTCCTGCCGAGAGCTTCCACTCATATAAGACGGAACTTTATAGCATAATTATAAAGAATGAAATCAATTATGTGCTAGGCAATGGTTTCTACCTTTTCGGCTTGAGCTGTTGAGTAATGATTAAGATAAAGCATAATATTTTCTCAGTGGAAGGAAAAGCTCATGACTTTGTGTGCCTGCTACACAAATTTTAACTCATACATCGGATCGTGCTAATATTTCTTAAATAAAATCTGATAATAATATTACTTATGGTGCATATATTGGTATTTCTGGGTCACATTGATGTTTTACTAGTTGCAGATATCTTAGCAATGGACACCGAAATTGGCAGTGGAGATTGTTTAGCTTGGGCTGCAAGAGATGCTTCTGGAATTCTTTCACCTTACAGATTCAATCGCAGGTGCACCTGTTATAGCGCACAAGTTCTTTCTAATGTTATCCTAACGACAGAAAATATGGATATAAAATTCTTTTAATTTTACATTTTTTGCATGAGCTTGTATTGTTGATTTCAGATGGGCATTTAAAAGAAAATGGACATATAATTTTATGCACTATGAGGCCTAAATTGTTCCACCATGTAGGTTTTTTGGATATAGTTATTAATTAGACACATGCTGATTTTTACACACTGTGTTGTAGTTGCATGATTTTTTTTTGCTTCTTATTGTCATATATTTGTAATATACTTTCCAAATCTTAATAGCAGGAAACTGCCACCTAGGGTGGTGCATTCCCTTTGAAATTCTGGAAATCAATCCCTGGCACCTGCTTTCTGAATGGCTCCTTATTCAAAGCATTTTTAAAAGACCCGCTTCCCTGCAACCGCACCATCACCTAAACCTGCTCCCGCACTGATGCCTACTTAAGGTAACTAAGCTCCAAATAACACTACAGGTTCTTCTGAAAAGTTATATTAGTACACTTATAATTATATTAGTAGTATAATTGGTAGTATAGTTGTCATGTAGAATCGTAGCATATGTTCGTTATACTTGTTGATTTATCAATAACAACCAAGTTTGTTGAAGTCTATGCTTCAAGGTAATTGATATTTTAATTTTATTTGGAATTTTTAAACACTAATTTTGTGTTCAAAATGGATGATACTTCTTGAACCTACGATCGGGAACAAATGAATGATAGTATGTAAAGTTGTTTAAAATTCTGTTAATTTCATCATCTTATTCAGTCTTCTGAATGTGCACCATAACTGTTAATTTATAACAACTAGATGAATCTTGGTTTATTATTTTTATCCATACTCCTCCAAGATATGACTTAAGTTGATTGTTGTAAGATGTTTGTCTTAAATTTTTATCATGAAACATCATTAAATTCCTCTGAAAATCATGCAGAGTTGTCAGAAGCAATGATGTTCGTATAGAAATAACACATTGTGGAGTTTGTTACGCTGATGTCCATTGGACTCGAAATTTGCATGGTGACACAAAGTACCCATTGGTGCCCGGGTGTGTTTTTCTTCACTCAACTTCATGGCATAGTTTTCATTTTTCAAAAACTGTGCGAACAATGAATGAAGATATCTGCTCCAAATTTTACCATAATAATGTCATATATGAAATTGATGGCCCTGGCAAAAGAATATGGTTACAGAAGAAGAAAGACTGCTTGACAGATGTTTTAAGAGTACATATTTTTTTAATGGCATCAAGAATGCTTAGTCAATTCTATGATGAACTAGATTTTGACAATTAATATGTTAATACACTGGATGCTCCAATTTGAATTAGAAGAAAATTTTGGAGGAAAGAGTCTTGTTGCCTAAGAAGCGGTCAACAAGCTGATTGATAATCAACTAAAATATGTGAGACAAATTCATGGAATAGTGGACTGGTGTTCTAGTCTTTAATTAACAGGACTGGAATATTTGTACTTTACTGAAAATGAAAATTTGTACCTTCCTATGAGGTGTCCCTCAGAAGAAGTTGGTTTGATAGATATTCTTTTCTCTATCAAGGTAAATTCGTGTGCTCACAATGACAAAATGACAGTAATTACATGAAGGCTTACATACTTTGTTTTGGATTGGTTGGGGCCCACCAAGTTTCCATTCATCTATTATAGCTCGAGCTTTGAAGTAACAACGAGAGATTTGGAAAAAAAAGGGTAAATATGGGGAAAAAAGAACAAGAAACCATACGGAGATTTGGAAAAAAAGGGTAAATATGGGGAGAAAAGAACAAGAAACCATAGGTTATATAATTTTATAACATATTGTGTGTTTGTAATATTTGGATTTATGGTTTTGATGATGTCAGGCTGAAAACTAAAAGTATAAAGAATCATAAAAATTGTTAAAAATCCATGAAAATTTTAGAGCATTGTGTTGCATTCGATGGTTCGATAATAATTTAATCCTCATATCTCCTCACAGTGTAAATATCTATGAAAGTTAACGGTACGGATATAGAATGACATATGACTGTGAAAGTGGATTTAATGATCTCAACCTTGGGTGGCCCATGATTGATTTTCAATTGATTAAATCTTTTAACCAAGATAATATGTACACTGTTGTCCATCATCTGTGTTTTTGCATGTGTTTGTGTGTGTGTGTGTGTGTGTGAGAGAGAGAGAGAGAGAGAGAACACATAGTTATGGTACACACAGAAACACACATCAAACCTAAAATCAAACCAAGATGCAATATCTCACCCATATGGAGTTCGTATAATGCAGCAGCACATCCACCATAGTCTGAATCTATTTTGATTGAATTTCTGCCTAGCATCAAGAATTTGAGATATCTAAAATGCCTGATATGCAGAAAGAGACTATTTATGAAATTTGGGGCAGCTACAGATCCTTTGGACCAGAAAAGTAGAAATGATAAGGAAAGAAAGTAAGATCTTGGTAGGGAAGACAGGAATCTCATAAGAAGAAGTATATACAATTCTAAGTTATAAAGCTTGGCCTAGGCTTGGCATTCCATACCAGGTCTAAATTGCTACGAGGTTTGCAAGGTTTGGCTTGATCCAACTTAGAGCCTAATTCTTTGCAGCCTAGACCCTACCTGAATGAAGCCTCACCTCGCAGGCCTTATGCCAATGCAGGCCTACTAACACTCCTGGCTGATTATGTCAATCCATAAAATCTGATAAAAGAAATATGAAAAGGTGTCGTGCCTAGAGCTTCAATGTTGGTGAGTAAAGTTTGATAAAACTTCCTCTTCTCTTGCCATAAATAATTTTGGAAAGCAAGTATAAAAAGGGAGTGTGAATGCGATCTGGGAACATTAAGGTTGTTTGGAAACATCACAACATTTAGACTTAATAAGGCTGCAGTACATGTGATTGAAGTGCCCTCAATGGTTTTTATGTTGTATACAGTTTGAAGCGACCAGCCGGGTTGAGATGGGAAGTATCATTCAGGAGTTGTTTGTCACTGTAATTTAGGTACCTGAAATGCTTAGAAATAAATCAGATAAGTTGTATAGACAACATCTGAACAAGTAGTTCATGAACAATTGCTTTCAACTATGAATTGGATTCTCAAGCATGCCCCCTCCTCATGCACCCCTCACCCCCCCCCCACCACCACCACAACAAACTTGCCAAAAGGGAAAAAAAGTCTTATATTTCTGATTAGCTTAAGACTTGGTGGATTGAATGGGGTCATTTTCTTAGTGGAGATGAAATGGAGTATCAGGTAACTTGGAATATCCTCTATTTGAGGGTAACCCTCAGGATTATGGGCAATCTTCCACTTAATTCGAAGGCCTTGATCGTGGAAGACATGGTTAATATTGAGTTATAGAGGTTGTTGATTATGGTAATTTTATCAGCAGCTTGCTTACTGCTAAATTTCAAATACAAGACAGTAGTGACTTGTACAATTCTAATATAGATACTAGCGTACAGCTGTTCCTCAAAATTCTTGATTGAAATATTAAGGGGGTTGTTGACTCTACCGAATTAAAAAAAAATAAAAATAAAAATAAGAACATTGCTATGCCAATGCACAATTACTGTGATGCATCCTGCATCATGGGTTTAAAACTGTAGTTGGCTTGCTATACAAGCTTCTGTTGTTGCACAAAATGAGACATTGAAAATATGTTTTGTTGCCAATATTTCTACACAGATTGGCACTCGTATTGGACTATGGAGACATGGTTAAATATTTAGACTTTAAAGAATAAATATGCTTGCAAAAAATAAAACTACATCGCATTTTAGATGGAAATTTAATATAGCTCAGCAATTTGGTAGAGAGTTGACACAAGTTAAATGATATGGCAGGTCTCAGTTTGCTAAGGTCCACTAGCATGCAATAATATACTTTAAATTCTAGTTTGAAAGATGTGATGGAAAATCAGTGAACATTGAGCTTTTAATTCCTAGATTCATAGGGCTAGCATGGAGAGCTACATCAAGTTGAGATCAGCATACTTTAGAGATTATGTCACCATGGTATCTCTTGGCTTCCATCTAGCCATGAGTTCTGACCCTTTCCAAGGAAAAATTTTGAGCTCAATTTCTTGATAGAAAAAAAATTGAAAAATTAGGAACTTTAGAAGCATATTTAAATGTTGGCTAAGGTTCTAGGGTAGGAGATGTTGAGCACAAATGTATGTTTATCATATACAATAAAGAGAAAGAAGCAAGATCTGCTAGACCAGTACCAAGCCTTGTGCTAGCTAGCGACCAATTTGGTATGGCATTGTACATACCGTACCATGTCGGGGAATACTGAATGATGGGAGGGAGGAGGAGAGGGAGAAGAAGAGGGAGGAAGAGAGAGAGGGAGGGAGGGAGAGCAAGGGGGAAAGGTGAGGGAGGAGAGATGAGCGACTAAGCGAGCAAGACGAGTGACTGATGCATGTGGTGGAGCTTCAAAGCTCCAATCATGGTGGGGGAGGGGGGGAGGGAGAGAGAATGGATGGTCAAGGCTGCATCGGGGAGGGCTTGTGGGGTTTAAGGGACTGAACCATCCCAAACACCTGAATTGTCCTCTTTCTTAGCTGGTTCGGTTCGGCACGGCCCGAATTGGCTAGTTCGGCGTACCCTGGAAAGAAGCATTCTATTGCATATAAATAAAAAGTTCTCAATGCGAAAAGCTAGCACAAAATACAAAATGTTGCACTCAACATAAAATGGATACACTATTTTTTTAGGAAACAGAAGCACTTGAGCAAAATGTCATCTAGTCCATCACTTGAGCTTTGTAAACCAATCTTGATTCATTGAATTGAAGAAGTGAAGGTATATGTGATGTCTGAGATAATGGTGGTATATGAATTGCAGCATACTTTTTCCTATTTTATTTTGTAGAATACATTATTAACTTTAGGCTGTGTTGGTGATTAGCATAGTCTTCATTAGAGAGAAATGATCAAAAGTGCACTATATTTTAGAAAATGACTTTTGTGATTCCAAAAAAAAATGATGAAATGCTAAGCAGCAGTTTCAATAACTTAAGCAATACGCATTGCTTGTTATATTTCTTGCTGATACTATCAGACAGCTTTTCCAAGATGTGTATTTGTGGTGTGATATTTGGCCATCTATATTGCAGGCATGAGATTGTAGGAGTTGTCACAGAGGTTGGTTCCAATGTTAAAGGTTTCAAAGTTGGTGATCATGCTGGTGTTGGCACTTATGTTAATTCATGTGGAGAGTGCGAGTACTGTAATGATTTTCTGGAAGTTCATTGTTCGAAAGGATCAATTTTCACTTTCAATGGTCTTGATTCAGATGGCACAATCACAAAAGGAGGATATTCCAGCTACATCATAGTCAAGGAGAGGCAAGTTACTTTTCATGAGCAGAAATTTCTTCTATTATTTAGACTTGATTTAATCATACCATAATAGAAAAGCATAGCATATAATGATAATTATTTTTTTATATGACTGCAACTTAAAGTCTTCTTTCTGGACAATCTAATGATACTGATTTATTTTTGTTGGAACACATGTTTTTGAGCTTTGTTGACAACTGAAATTTTAAAAATGTTAGATGTGATTGTTATGTAATTGTTTCATGGTCCTCATGTTCAACATGTTCTATTTAATGGAAAGTATGTTAATGAAATCAAGATGTTCTATTTCATGGAACGTATGTAAATGAAATCGTGTGGAGGATTACTGACAAAGTTTGGAGGATACTTGTTCCGTAGAATTTGAATGTAGATGCAGTATAGATGGTGGTGAGATGAGCACATTGAGATGGCACATTCTGACTAAGTCTGTTTAGATAGGTCATGCAAGAAAACAGAGTGAAGTCAAGGATTTACTAAATGAAGTTTTGCTAGCTAGATCAATCATTCAGTCCAACTGTTTTTCTCAAATGTTGTGTGGTCATTGCATGTTATTGAGAGATCAGAGAAAATTTATGGGACAGTAATATAAACAACAACCAGAAAATGTCAGGTAGTTGAAATTGCTGGGTAATAAGACTAGTGGTACTTGCTGTATATGGGATGAGCTTTGCAGATACAGGAGCATTAATTTGGATATGATCAAAGCCTTAGGAATTTAATGAGAAAGGAGGTCATTTGAGGAATTCTAGACATTACATAAATTACAGGTGAGGTTATATGTTATAGACATCTGCTGCTGCTTTGTCTACTAAAAGAGATCAATCAAATCCTGGTTAGCATTCCAGGTGACAGAGAGAGAAGCATATCCTACAATGCAATACACATGGTGGAAGCGTTTATATTTGCACTTCGGGGTTTTTAGAAATTGGCCATCAAAAACTAAGGCATGGAATGTTACCAAACTGTTGATTGTGGATAATGGCACCATGGTAGCATGCTGGATATTCACATATGCTAACTTACACAAAATATCTTGGAGATTGACAAGAACACCACCAGTGCTGGTCCCAAGACCAAAAGAGGTGGAGGATAGACATTAGATTGATAGATGCTTGAAGTAAGAAGCTCAAATTATGAAGTGAAACCTAAATTTGATATTCATAAGTGTTAGAATGTCTTTATAACTGATGCTGGATTTGCTTGGGTATAATTATAAATGCATGAATTAGTTTCAAACACATATCCAAGGGTTTGACTCAAGAAGTAAATTTAAAAAAAAAAAAAATGAAGATATGCAGGGAAACAAAGAAATGGAAGTAAGTTTAAATAAATATTAATTGTTAAAGTATTCTAATATACATGTATTATTTATCCAAAAACTTCCCAATTAATATAAGAATGTAAGAAACCTGAATTGTTGGAGAGCTCAGGATGTCAGCAGGGACTTTCCCTTCCAATCCAAAACCAGCAAGAATAAAACCATGTGCAAAGTTATTTCCGTGCTACGTTGTTGGCCAATTTCTAGAACAAACAAGCACCAACTTCTAACTAGACCAGCTCATCAAACAGGCTGGGCTGGGTTCAGGCCCCAGATATGACCAAACCTAGCAGGCCCGAGCCCAGCCCAGCCTGGTAGCTACAGGCTTCGGGCTGAGCCTCGGGCTTTCCAGACCAAGTGATAGTTTTGCAAAGGATTTGGATGAGCTTATAGGCAATACTTGAAGAAAATCCAAGCAGTTGGAATGAAATTCAATGGTTTTGGTTGTAGTTGTAATTAATCTTTTAGATTGACCAGTATATCTCTTTCTATTTCTCTTCATCATGTGCCTTATGATCCTATGAATCTTACTAAAAGGATTTTTACCTTTTTGGGTTTGAAAATCTTTGGGCTTTTGAACTTGGCCAGAAATAGATAATCGGTTAAATTTGGATAAGCTTAGTAAGTATGCGGTATAAGTGGTGTGGTGTTACCTATAGACCATTTTATCAGCCTCAAAATTTTGTCTTTGACAATCTAAAGTATGCAACCTTATGGTAATGCATAAGGACAAAGTCCTCATCATGATACATTCTGACATGTCTGTATTTTATCTGTTAAATGTGATTGTTATATTCATTTGACTAGGAAGTGATCTGCCTTTGTAATTCTGACTTCTAGGTTAAATGAGTCCATGGCAAATATTTAGATGTACGTTAAGCAGATGTGCTAATGTTTTCTATGTTATTGGTTGTGAGTGCGCAGATACTGCTACATGATACCTGATGGCTACCCATTAGCTATGGCAGCACCTTTGCTATGTGCTGGAATCACAGTGTACACCCCCATGATGCGCCATAAGATGAACCAACCTGGCAAATCTCTTGGAGTCATTGGGTTAGGTGGCCTCGGTCACATGGCAGTGAAGTTTGGAAAAGCTTTTGGTTTGAAAGTAACAGTGTTCAGTACAAGTAAGTCCAAGAAAGAGGAAGCACTAAAACTTCTTGGAGCAGACAAATTTGTGATCTCATCAGACCAGCAGCAGATGGAGGTAAATACAAATCACTGTTTCTTTAACGTGCCTTCTATGTTTCAAGCTTCTTTTTCAAGTTTACGGGAGGGCTAAATATGAAGTGCCTAATTCTCTATGAATAAATGGTGACATAACTTAAATTTCTTTTATATGGTCTCCAAAACTTTGCTCAATAATTAAAGCTATTAAAGCTATCATAGTTTCCTGTTTTTTCCTTTAATAGTTCTGTATTTAGCACCAT
This sequence comes from Elaeis guineensis, assembly GCF_000442705.2. Lineage (NCBI taxonomy): Eukaryota > Viridiplantae > Streptophyta > Magnoliopsida > Arecales > Arecaceae > Elaeis > Elaeis guineensis. Next base: position 107,958,087 of record NC_026003.2, read on the forward strand.
AGCGCAACTACTCCAAGTTCAGTGAGTTACCAAAGGTGAACTTGTGATCTCAATTTTGAATTATGTTTCATATATAAATGTTTGAAACTAAGATCCTTCTTTCTAAATCATTAACCCCTTTTCTTAATATTTTCATTTTTAGGAAAACCATCTTTTTATTTTGTAAAAGAAATATACAAAATTCCATCATTTGGCTGTTATACATTGCGATGAACAGACGAATTCTATCTTGGCATAACTTAAATCATTTTATGATTTTTTTTTCTTGAAACTAATGGATATTTTTATCATGAGAAAGGTAATCAAGTACTGTAGAAATTGCTACGACAACTTCACTGCTGAAAAGTTTTGGAAATGGCTTTGTTTGCTGCTGGCTTCTAATGTAGTCTTTGTTGCAGTCTATGACAAAATCCCTGGATTTCATCGTTGACACTGCTTCCGGTGATCACCCCTTTGATCCTTACATGTCACTTCTGAAGATTGGTGGAGTTTTGGTCCTAGTGGGCTTTCCTAGTGAAGTCCGTCTGAATCCCGGAAGTCTTAACCTTGGTATTCTTCTTGTTCTTTAAAGTAATTTTGTTCATTCTGATAGTCTTTTTTTTTTTTTTTCCTCAAAGCAGGATGACTAATATTGGCTCAAAGTTCTTATCATATTTGACTAAAAATTACTTTTGTTAGGTTCAAGAAGTATATCTGGCAGTTTGACTGGTGGTACCAAAGAGACACAAAGAATGCTGGAGTTCTGTGCAGCAAACAAAGTATATCCAGAAATTGAACTCATCAATATTCAGTACATAAATGAGGCAATTGAGAGGCTTATAAACAGAGATGTCAAGTATCGTTTTGTGATTGACATCAAGAACTCTCTCAAGTGATGTCAAAATAAGATAGCTACTGCATGGAGCTTCCCCAGAGCTTATACAAGTCACGGTGTATGTGTATTCAGAAATATGGACTTTTAATAATGCTGTCTTTGTAATTCCTCACGGACAATCGTGTTTAAATTTTGAACTTATTTCTGTCAGCTTTTTCACATATATATAAATACATATATTTTTATGCTTTTTGTCTGTGGATAATGTGTTATTTAATTTGTTTTCTATATACTCTGGGTATTGTAATGAAAAAGTCTTTTGGTCAAAATTCGTATTTTGCAGGATTGTAATTTAAAAATTCTATGGTTTAAGGTTCTTCTGTTTCTCCTAGGTGAGGGTGAAAAAAATGAGAATAAAACAAAAGAAAACTCTTTTTGTCGCAGGTTGCATCAAGTAATTGTGAGCCAACAAAATATTGCTCCTCTAAATTGTCTCCGCGAAGCAGGTCAGCACATGGTGATCCATCCATTGGGATCATAATTTTCCAGCTGCTTTTTGATTTAGTTTCCAAATGACTTTAGTGCTCTTTACTTCTAGAATAACTAATGTTACCTGGGCCATAACCTTTCCTAGCCAAACACTTCAATAAACAGAAAAATAAATAAATAAATAAAGCCTCCAGTATCATGTAACTTGGGATGTTGGATGACAGGATGTCCATAAAGACAAAGTTTAATGTAATAGAGACAAGAATGTTGAAGTGAATGTATAATCAAATTTGGTTAAAAAGGTTATTCCAAGGAGTCGTAGATGTACAAGAAAAATAAAAATTGATGGAGAATTGAAGGAGATCATATGGTCACTTAAACTATCAAGGGATCTAAGTACTTTGGTCCTTCTTTAGGAATGTACAAAAATAAGAAGACCCAAGAAAACATGAATTAATAGTTTGAACAGGAAAAATAAATAAATAACGACAAGCATAATTAGATTGCTTGGCAACTGAGGATTCTGATGGTACAAGGCCTGCTGCTTATGGGTTACAGTGAATGTGCTGATTTTAACTTCCATGGAAAATGCCTTGAGACTGATCAGAGGTCTCCCTAAGGGTCTGTGCGCTCAGGTTCTCTGATTTTAATCCTGTGAAGTTCTTCACAGGATTGAGCAAATGCAGCAGTCCAATTAACCTTAGCATACGACATCGATTATCTTATTATAGTGCGACATGTACCCTTACAGGTCCAGAGCAGCATCAAATTGCCAGTTGAGGACTTCATGTTCATATGAATAGAATTCAAATCATGAGTAAAAGCAGCATATCATACTTCCGAATAGTTTCTGTTACAACATGATGAACTCAAATTGAGATGCAATATAGGATCACGTACAGCCATAATCTTGCCAGATTTCAGTGTAATTTAGTTCTTATTAGCAGAAAATCACAAGAGCATCACCATTGTCCTACATGTTGCTACTCCCGCCCTGAAGACCATGACCACAGTAAACATAGCTATTTTTATCATGTTGCCATCTTTATAACGTACTGTTTTTGTGAAAAAAAAAAAAAAAATGACACCAGAGGATCTTTGTTCTGTTTCATGGGTTCTGCAACATAACAGACTCTGCATGTTGAAGCCACATTTGGTACAGTATGGCACAATGGAATCTGCACATATTCATTTCATGCTCACATCAACATCTCACAAGATATGGTACTAAAATAGTGAACAGTGCTGGAAGAAATAGACCACCTCTTCTGGGCTGAAGTAAACTGATTATCAAACTTGTGGCAGCCATTACGACTAACTAAAAGTGAGGCTTCACCTGGAAATCCAATAATTCTACCATCAATAAAGCAGTTAAAGACATTGGAAACACCCTTCCCCGTTGGCTGGAATAATTTAGATGAGGTATATAGGTGTACATAAAAGGGTTACTTTCAAATTTTATATATTATCTTTTTGAAGTGAAACGCCCTCCCCCAAAATTTGACGTTCATCTCTTACGCCCCCCCCAAGGAAAAAAAAAAAAATCAAAAGAAAAATTGACGTTCATCAAATGCTTAGAAAACTTCCACCGGGCCCAGCCCTTTTAACAAGAAAAGTCCCTCACATGCCATAGGATAAGAGGGGATTGATGCTGATTATGGATTGGAGCATGTGGGAGGGTTTTGTATGCCCTTGTGACTGGGGATGAATCAGATTGGATCGGATCAGATATGGATCAGATCAAAAATTTATCAACTCAAATCTAATCTATTTATTAAATAGATTAAAAATTTAAATCTAAATCCAATCTGTTTATTAAATAGGTATCCCGATCTGACGCACATAACATATTTATTAAATAGGTCAAGTTAGATTAAATAGGTCAAACGGATTAAACAGGTTAAATATCTTAAATAGATCAGGTTAAATTGATCAAAAATAAATTAAGCAAATTTTAAACATGTTAAATAAATTTTAAATAGATTAAATAGTAATTCAATTCTATTATTAAACTGATTAAAGTTTTAATTCTGAATCCAACCCATTTAATAAACAGATCTAAATGGATCGATCTGTTTATAATCTAAATCTACTTATATCATTCATAAATTATGATCCTTACTTGTGATTAAGGCATCTAATTTGTTTTTTCTTTATGGGATTGGGATAGAAAATCCTTATTTTGGGAGAAAATGAGGAGAAAAGAAAGAGGCCGAATGACAATAAGATTGTGAAGATGGGATTATTTAGTGAAGGTGGGATAATTGATATTTTTAAACTTTTCGAGATTTAGTTGTAAAATGCTCATATTTAAAAGGATATTTATGTACTTATAAATAGCATCAAGCCAACCACGTCAATGGAGGATGTAATGGTAACCCGAAACTGATCCTTTAGATTAGATTTGTCATAGAGTCAATTTAGGATGAAAATTGGATTAGATACTAGCATAAATATATCTAAATTTATTTTATCCGACGAATATAAATATAAATATAGATATTATTTGGATACAAAAATTTATATCTATATTTATTTTAAATAGATATTGATACAATTCGGATTCTGCAAGTATGGATATAATGATAGATACAATTTAGATAATTAAATTTTATGACTATAGAGTCCAAGATATTAACAAATAAATAATAAATTAAATTAATAATATATTTATATGATTGTATATTTTTTTTAAAATTAATAAGTATTATATAAAATTATATAGGATTATATGTACATTCGGATAATCAAATACGAATCGGATAGTTGTTTATCTATATCTATATCTATTGCGGCCAATCTCCTGTTGCACCTGTCGTCAGAGAAGAGCACCTGCAAAAGAAGTCTGCACTGATCGAAATTGTGTCTAGCGGGGATCCTCCGATGCTTAAGTCTGTAGGGAGTGATGAACAGCAGATAGAATATTTAAAGTGGCAGAGTATCAGTCCAGAATTATCTTATCAAATGCTGTTCATTTATCTCATTTTATAGATGAGTAGTTGGTAACCATCTGTTACGGTTAGACACGTGGGTCTCACATGTTTCGGTATTATGTAATCGTGGGATGGATGGTTATATCTGTCACTGATCATGTTTTGGCCATTATGCGCTTTCTGCACTGACAGTTTCAGATAAGCCGACTATATATCGATAATAATAGTACATCGATCATATGTCGGTAGTAGTCGTGAAGATTCGAATGACCATCGATTGATAACTCTGATATGCCGATGGTCATTGGTCTAAGATTAACTGAGTTATTATGGCTAAATCGGTCAATGGCTGAGGATAGCCGACTGTAGGTCGGCCAACTGATTGTTAGTCGGTATTTTGTGTCCATGAGGCCGATTTAGAGTTGGAATCGGGAGTCAGTTGAATTGTCCCAATAGTTGCCCCCCACTCTCAAGTCCAAAGTAGTCTGACATGCGTGTTATCACATGGTTTGTCATGTTAGATGAGGAAGTTTGTCATGTGTTGTCTCGAGCTTCGATTCGACTGCAGGCATTAATGATATTTTTAAACTACGAGAGGTCTCCAGCTATTTTGTTATTTCGATAACTGTGAGATCATCATTGAGATGTCATTTCTGAAAGATAATTCGATGCCCGAAGAATTCGAATGATTTGATTCTGACTAGTAGATTTTGGCCACGTGTCTGGATGTCATTGGCTCTGTGCTGTTCACGCAGATAATGTTGAGGTGGCATGATCTGAGAGTAGGTGCATCGAACCATCCGATCAATGGTCGGTCTTGAAGTAGCCACATGTCGACATCTGAGAAGATCCTGATTTGAGTGACTTCATTCAGACCGTTAAAAGATCCTAGATATATAAAGTCGCTTTCATTTAGATTTTTTACTTTTGCATTCGTCACTTTCCTCTGCAACAGAAGGTTCTGCTCTAGTGTTACGAGCTCTCCAAGTTTTCTAGTTCCTTGCAAATCTGTAGTTCCAGATCGAGTTCCCATCTCCTTTTCTTAGGATTTTTCTTTTTTGTTCTCATTTGCAATGGCGAGTAGAAGTAAGAAAGCTTCATCTTTTTGAGATAGTCGGCCAGAGAATTCGATCGACGATTCTCCTTCGGATCCAGAGATGGAAGTCTCTACCTTATCCGGATCCAATGTTGAATGGCTTCGAGAACAGTACCGTATCCCAAAGTAATATCAGCTTTCCGCTCCTGATCCGGATGGTCGGGTGAATTTCCTTCCTCCAGACCAGGCTGCGTTTTATGTCGAGGACCTTCGGGCCGATCTTCGATTTTTGATTTCGAAATTTGTCCAAAATCTTCTTGACTATTACGATCTTTGTCCTACTCAGCTGGCTCCAAACTCCACCTGACTGATGATTACTTTCACCTTGTTATGTCATCTTATCCTAACTAATCCTCACCCTTCTTTATTTCAAGCTTTCTTTGTTCTCCGTCCTCACTTCAAGGCCAAGGGTTGGTAGTTTTTTAATCCAAGGGAGGGCCTTTCTTTCATCTCCGATCTTCCATCGTCCATTCATGGATGGAAGAATCAATTTTTCTTTACTTCTTCTTCATCTTCTTGGGCTTTCCTTCGTACTGGGGTGATCCAAGAACCGGCCCCAACGAGAATAGTTGGATGGATTCTATTGATTGGAAAGACTTTCTCCGACTAAAAGATATGAAAGTTCCACCGCAGCGAGAGCTGATGACGAACAGGCTCTTTATGATGCCAGACTTAGTTCGATAACTTCTTTAAGTATAACATAGTCAGTCACTTTATTTTTTCTTTTGTTTGTTTCTGAATTTTGTACTGATCTTTATCTTTTGATTGCAGTTATGCGGACGAGGGCATGAGTTTCGACCGCTGACATTCGCTCGCATGCTGCCAAGAAGAGGGCAGCGACCGATGCTGGATCCTCTCGTCCATCGAGAAAAAATCGGGTTGATTCTCCGTCAGTACCGACAAGGAGTCCCGACATTCCGTCGGAGACAGCCCTCGAGCCGGTCTTAGCATTGTTGGCTCCGACAATGTTTCCTCCAATAGAAGTGCCATCCGCTGGAGTCAGGATGGTGAGAGATGAAGCTGCGTAGAACCATCAGCGGCTCCATTAGTGGGGGTTCAGGCTGAATCAGAAGTTGCGGCTGAACCCGAACAATTTGCTGCTGTGCCAGTTGTTCCAACGGAGCTGTCTCGAGCGCAGTCAAGCACTGACTTCGTGGCGTTTCAAGCATGCGACCGTCGACTCGAGATCGGGGGAAGGTGCCAGCCGCTTCTGTCAATGATGGGTCATCTGCGGGCCTCCCCACCTTCTTCGACATCAGAATTTCTGTCGGTGAGTCGGCCTTGGCCAATCCATCATTGGCCAGATGACTAATCGAGGCTGGACTTCTCCCGACAAATAGGGAGAATAGAAGAAATCAGACAGTGTCTAAATATTTTCTTCTTTTTATCCGATGATGCTTGGGGTAATTTTTCGACATTCCACATTCCTTCTTTTTTTTTGATCTGACTTGTCTTTTCTTTTCAATGGGCGCATGATATGCACGCTTTAGAGAGCGAATATCGAAAAATTGCCAACCTTCATCGGGTGTGGATGGACAAGATGGCGGCCGCTAATGCCGAAAGGATTGCTGCCGTCGAACAGCTTCAAGTGGCAACTGAATGGGAGAAGATGCTCCAAGAAGAGATCTCCCGTTTGACAGCCGACCTTCAGTCTTCTAGAGCCGAACTTGAGTTGGCTCAACAGAACATCACGTCTCTCGAGTCTCGGATCAGGAGCAAGAAGCATTTCATCAATCGGCTCCGGAGAGAAAGAGACGGATGCATCGAAGAGCTGGAAACGGAGCATGGCAGGCATCGGGCCACTATGGAAAGCTGGCATTGGCCGATGCTGAGTCGGCCTCCACTAAGGCTAAAACTGAGTCGGCGAAAGGCGCCTTGAGTCCGCTATCGAGAACTTCAAGGATTCCAAAGAATTCAAGAATAAAATTCTCGAGGGCGGATTCGCCTCTTACTATGTTGGATACGAGGATGACCGAGATACGGTCGAAAAATTATATCTGCATTTGGATTTGAGCAGCGTCGTTCCTCCTAGTTCGGAAGAAGAGACTACTGAAGAGGGTGCCGCACCAGCTGGAGGAGATGCACCAACTGCACCAGAGCTCAGACCGTCACATGAGAATTGTTCGGCTTGTTACATCCACCTCATCGTTGATTGTGGATGGCCAACTGATGTGAATTTATGCATAATATAAAATTTCACACAAAATTTTTTGAAGTTTTGATTGTCGAATTGTCGACCATTATCGATGATAAAATGTATGGTAGATCGAATCTGCATATGATTGACTTCTAAACGAAGCCTTCCATCTTACTTTCAATGATCTGTGCCAAAGGTTCAACTTCTACCCACTTTGTGAAATAATCGATGGCAACTATAATGAATTTTCTCTAACCAGATGTCGGATGAAAAGGACCGCGTATGTCGATTCTCCATTGTGTAAAGGGCCATGGTGCAACAATTGATGTCAGCTGACTGATCGATTGATGTTGTATATTAGCATACTTTTAGCATGGTTCACATCTTCGAATAAGTTCAACTGCATCTTTCTTTATGGTGGGATTCGAGACTAATCATCAGCCGGATAAGACACATAACAAGGCAAAACTAATCATCAACTGGATGGAGTTTGGAGCCAGCTGAGTAGGACAAAGATCGTAATAGTCAAGAAAATTTTAGACATTTGAAATCGAAAATCGAAGACCGACTCGAAGATCCTCGACATAAAATGCAACCTGATCCAAAGAAGAGAATTCACCCGATCGTCCGGACCAGGAGTGAAAAGCTTATATTGCTCCAGAATACGATACTATTCTGGAGCCGTCCAACATTGGCCTGGATAAGGAAGAGACTTCCATCTTCGAACCCAAAGGAGAATCATCGATCGGATTCTACGGCCGACTATCCCAAGAAGATGAAGCTTTCTTACTTCTACTTGCCATTGCAAATGAGAACAAAAAAGAAAAATCCTAAGAGAAGGGAATGGGAACTCGATCTAGAACTACAGATTTCACAAGGAACAAGAAAACTTGGAGAGCTCCTAACACTGGGGCAAAACCTTCTGTCACAGAGGAGAGTGACGAATGCAAAAATAAAAAATCTAAATGAAAGCGATTATATATATATAGGACCCTTAACGATCCGGATGAAGTCACTCAAATCAGGATCTCCTCAGATGCCGACACATGGTTATTCAAGACCGACCATTGATTAGATGGTTCGACGCACCTACTCCCAAATCATGCCACCTCATCATTATCCATGTGAACAGCACAAATCCAATGATATCCAGACACGTGGCCAAAATCTACTAGTCAGAATCAAATCGTTCGGATTCTCCAAGTGCCGAATTATCTTTCCGAAACAATAACTCAATGGTAATCTCACGATTATCGAAATAATAAAATAGCTAGAGACCTCTGTATTTCAAAAAATTATTAATACCTACAGTCGAATCGGAGCTCGACACAACGCATGACAAACTCCCGTCATCCAGCGTGACAGACTACGTGACAATACGCATGTCGAACTACTTTGGACTTGGGAGTGGGGGTAACTATTGGGACAATTCAACCAACCTCCGATTCTGATTTTAAATCGACCTCATGGACACAAAATACCGACTAACAATCAGTTGATTGACCTACAGTCGGCTATCCTCAGCCATCGACCGACTTAGCCACAATAACTCGACTAATCTTAGACCAATGACCATCGGCATATCAGAGTTACCAACGATGGTCATTTAAGTTCTAATAATGCGGAGGGCACCAATAGTCCCACATTAGTTGTGAGTCAAGGAGGACTCGCGTTTATAAGGAGGAAAAAATTTTTCCATGTGAGGTACCTTTTAAAGGACAAAATCGTGAGGTCCATGGGCCAGAGCGGACAATACCTCACATGACGGGCTGAGGCCATGTCTGCAATAATGGCATGCCAGGAAGGGGTCGAGGTCCGTCTCGATTTTCTGGGGCTGAGATCCACCTCGACTGACTGTGGGGCTCCTCAAACTGTATACATCGGAGTCTCCCTTGACTGGAGAGCTCTGTTGTGATTCTAATAATGTGGAGGGCACTAATAGTCCCACATCAATTATGAGTCAAGGAGGACTCGCGCTTATAAGAAAAAAAATTCTTCCCATGTGAGGCATCTTTTAAAGGGCAAAACTGTGAGGTCCAAGGCCAGAACGGACAATACCTCACATGACGGGTCGAGCCCCTGTCCGCAACACGGGCCAGTGTTGTGGACAAAAGCTTGACCCGTCATATGAGGTATTGTTCGCTCTGTCCCATAGGTCTCACGGTTTTATCCTTTAAAAGGTGCCTCACATGAAAAAAAAATTTCTCTCCTTGTAAGCGCGAGTCTCTCTTGACTCATAATCGAACATCGGGACTATTGATGCCCTCCATATTATTAGAACCACAACAGAGCCCTCCAGTCAAGGGGGACTCTGATGTGTACAGTCCGAGGAGCCCACAGTTAGTCGAAGCGGACCTCGACTCCTACTGGCATGCCATTATTGCAGACAAGGGCTCAGCTCGTCACTTAAGGTATTATCTGCTCTGGCCCATGGGCCTTATGGTTTTGTCCTTTAAAATGTGCCTCACGTGGAAAATTTTTTTCTCCTTATAAGCACGAGTCTCCCTTGACTCACAATCAATATGAGACTATTGGTGCCCTCCACATTATTAGAACCACAATAAAATTATTCATGGGAAGAATTTTTTCCTCCTTATAAATGTGAGTCTCCCTTGACAACCGAATATCGGGACTATTGATGCCCTCCACATTATTAGAACCACAATAGAGCCTCCTAGTCAAGGGCGACTCCGATGTGTATAGTCCGAGGAGCTCCATAGTCAATCGAGGCAGACCTCGACTCTTACCTAGCATGCCATTCTGTTGCGGTCAATCCCCTATTGCGTCCGTCGTCGGAGAAGAGCACCTGCAAAAAAAGTCCGCACTAATCGAAATTATGTCTGACGGAGACCCTCCGATGCTTAATTAGTGGGAGTGGTGAACAGCAGATAGAATATTCAAAGTGATAGAGTATCAGCCTAGAATTGCCTTACCAAATGCTGTTCATTTACCTCCTTTATAGATGAGTAGTTGGTAACCTTTTGTTACGGTTAGACACATGGATCCCGTATGTTCCAGCATTATGTGATCGTGGGATGGATAGTTATACCCGTTATGGATCATATTTTGGTCATTATGTGTTTTTTGCACTGACAGTTTCAGGTAATCTGACTATATGTCGATAATAATAGTACGTCGATCGTATGTCGGTAGTAGTCGTGAAAATCTGAATGATCATCGGTTGGTAACTCTGATATATGTCATTGATCTAAGATTAGCTGAATTGTCATAGCTAAGTCAGTCGGTCAATTGATTGTTAGTCGGTATTTTATGTCTATGAGATCGATTTAGAGTCAGAATCGAGAGTCGATTGAATTGTCATAACAATATTCATTTTTTTTTTATGGATATAGATATGAATATGAATATTAGTTAAATTTTTAAATTTTTATCCATATTTAATTTGGATATAAATATAGATTCGAATGGATAATATCTGTACCATTTTTACTCCCAAATCAATTGCTTTTGAGCGTGACTCACGGCTTGCTAATTACTTCTTTTTACAGTTACTTGCTTGGATGGCTTGTATAATAAAATAAGAAATATAATAAAAATAAATCATGGGCTGACACCCTAAAGAGCTCATTCCTTTTTCTTTTTTTTTTTTTCTTTTTTTTTTTTTTTTTTCTCCGGTAAGAAAAGAGCTCATGCTTTGAACTAGATTTCTCGAGGAGTCATTTGTCTTTGGTCGTGACGTCAGGGAGGAGGTGTATCTCAGAATCGTCGAAAGACCAGGTCTTGCTTCTTATACCTTGTTTGTTTGACGTTGGAACATGTAATAAAATAAGAAATATAATAAAAGCAAACCATAGACCGACACCTAAGGCTGCGTTAGGGGCATCTTGAAAAGTAACGCTTTCAAGATGAATGGCCATCACTAAATTATTAATAATATTAATTATTTTATTTAATATATAAATAATATTATAATAAAATTATTAAAAATTTTAATTGATATGTTTACTATAATAATTAGATTATTAATAATATGAAATAAATTCTCAAAATATCACCAATAATTTGATTTGATATTTTTTTTTTACGATGAAAAGTGGTGGGAGTGGTGTGGGCATGACGGTGGCTCGAAAAAATAGTGGGCCAAAAGATGTGGGGAACTGCATGCACTGAGGGGTTGGGGAGGGGACGAGCGCGTGTAAAGCCGGGGAGGTGAAGGACTTGCTAATCACTTTTTTTTATACTTACTTTGATGAAACATGTAATAAAATAACAAACATAATAAAAGTAAACCATAGATTGACATCGGAATTATTAGGTAGACTCATTCTATCATTAGCAAAGTCTTTTATAAATTTTAATTGACTGTTTTTCACCTCACAGCCAATCATGTTTCATCATGACTAGTAATTAATAAAGAATCAATTGATATATGAACTTTTTATTGGCTTTGCCTGTGGCAGAATGAGTATATCCAATAAAAAATTCATACATTAGTTGATTTTTTATTATTGATTAATCATGATTAACTGTGAGGTGAAAAGAAGATAATCAAAATCTATAATATGAAAATAAATTTGGATGGATAATATCTGTATCACTTTCATATTTAAGTCAATTATTTTTAGGCATGACTCATGGCTTGCTAATTACTTTTTTTTATACTAACTTGCTTGGATGACATGTGTAAAAAATAAGAAACATAATTAAAGTAAGTCGTAGAGTGACACCCTAAAGAGCTCATTCCTTCTTTTTTTTTTTTTTTCCGGTAAGAAAAGAGCTCATGCTTTGAACTAGATTTCTCGTGGAGTCATTTGTCTTTGGTCGTGACGCCAGGGAGGAGGTCTATCACAAGAACCGTGGAAGGACCAGGGCTCGCTTCTTATACCTGTTTTTGTTAGAAGTTGGAACATGCAATAAAATAAGAAACATAATAAAAGCAAACCATAGACACCTTGAGACTGCGTTTGATGCATCTTGAAAAGTAACGTGGATTGCTTTCAAAATGAATAGCTATCACTAAATTATCAATAATATTAATTATTTTATTTGATACATATAGATAATATTATAATAAAATTATTAAAAATTTTAATTTATATATTTAATATAATAATCAGATTATCGATAATATAAAATCAAAATTTTAAAATATTTTCAATAATTTGATCTTAATATTTTTTTTTATAACAAATGATGGGAGTGGTGTGGATGTAATGGTAGCACAGAAAAATAGCGGGCCAAGAGATATGGAAAACCGCAGACACTGAGGGGTTGGGAGGGGACAGGCACATGCAGAGCCGTGGGGGTGATGGAAACGAGCGTGGAGGAGCTGTGAGAGGATGGTGGGAGATGAGGATGGAGGACTTGCTAATTGTTTTTTTATAGTTACTTGCTTTGATGGAACATGTAATAAAATTATAAATATAATAAAAATAAATCATAAGTTGATATAGAAATTATTAGATAGATTTATTCTACCGATCTTTTATGAATTTTGATTGGCTGCTTTTATCTAACAGCCGATCATGATCCATCATGATTAGCAATTAATGAAAAATCAATTGATGTATAAATTTTTTATTGATTTTGCCTACGATAGAATGAATCTATCTAATAAAAAATTTATACATCAATTAATTTTTTATTATTGACTAATTATGATTAGTTGTGAGATAAAAAGAGTCGATCAAAATTTATAAAAAAATTTATTTACGATAGAACGAGTCTACCTAACAAGTGCTCTTGAAGAACTCAATCTTTGATCGGAGTCATTTGTCGAGTTCTTTTCCAGAATAATACAAAAAAAAATTTAAATATCAAAATAATTCAAAACCAAACTTATTTATCAAACTAATGCAAAAGGAAAAACACCATTTTGAATGGCGTTTTTTCCCCTTCCACGTCACCCTCCTTTTCCACGATGGCATCATCCCAAAAAAAAAAAAAAAAAAAAGAAGAAACACCAATTGGAATGGCGTCTTTAAAAATGCCATTCAAAATGGCGTTTTCAAATTTTTCCACAAAAAAAAAAGAAAAAAAATCGTGAAATAATGGAGAAATTTTTTTTTAAATTTAAAATTAATAATAAATTAAAATTTTAATTTTGATTGAAATTTAAAATATAAAGATTTAAATTTGCAATTCATTAAAAAAATTAATTTAGATTTTTTATTTCATTTTTTTTTAAAAGATGTCAAAAAAAATCTTAAGAAAAAAAAATTATCATAGAAAATAAAAAAAAAAGAGAAAGAAATATGAAAGAAATAAAAATTTGAAATTTAATTGAAAAAATCATTCGAAATACTTGTCCTAAAAATTTTAAAAAAAAGAATTTTTAAATAATAAAAAAAAGAATTATAATTTAAAATTTAAAAGAAATAAAATTTTAAAGATTAATTGAAATAAAAATATTATTTCAAATTACTTTCTCAAATTAAAATTAACTTAATTTAAAAAGATTCAAAAAATTTTAAAAATAGGCTAAAAAAATTTTATAAAAATTAAAGAATTAAAAAAAATAGAAATTATAATTGTAATTGAAGAACAAAGTTTATAATTTTTAATTTTAAAAAATAAGAATTATAATTTTAATTGAAATTAAAAATTATATTTTAAATAACTAAATTAATTGAAATATAAATTTTTAAGAAATATTTTAAATAAAAGAAAAAAAATACGTAATAGAATATCAAAAAGATAAAAATGAAAGAAAACTAAAATTATAATTTAAAATTATAAAAATTATAAATTAGATTAGAAAAAATATATCATAAAATAATAAAATTAAATTAAATTAATTACAATTTCATTTTTAGGGTATTTTATAAATGTGACTTAAAAAAATTAAATTTGAATTAAATTTTGATAAAAAAAGAAATACATTAAAAAGTTAAAAAATGATGAAAAGTTAAAAAGTTAAAAAGTTAAAATTTTTAAAAAGTCAAAAAAATTAGAATTATAAATTAAAATTTAAAAAAAATAAAATTTTAAAGATTAATTGAAATAAAAATATTTTTTAAAATTATTTTCTCAAACTAAAATTAATTTAATTAAAAAAATTTCCAAAAAAATTTAAAAATCGCCTAAAAAAATTTCATAAAAAGATAAAGAATTGAAAAAAAAATAGAGATTCTAATTATAATTGAAGAACAAAGTTTATAATTTTTAATTTTAAGAAATAAGAATTAAAATTATAATTGAAATTAAAAATAATATTTTAAATAACTAAATTAATTTAAACATTAATATTTAAAAAATATTTTAAATAAAAAAAATACGTAATAGAATGTCAAAAAGATAAAAGTGAAAGAAAATTAAAATTAAAAATTAAAATTATAAAAATTATAAAAAAAATATTTCATAAAAGAATAAAATGTAATTAAATTAATTACAATTTTTTTTTGGGTATTTTATAAATGTGACTTAAAAAATTTTAATTTGAATTAAATTTTGATCAAAAAATAAATACATTAAAAAGTTAAAAAATGAAAAAAAATATGAAAAAAAATTGTAAATTGAACTTTAGAAAAAATAATATTTTTTAAGTAAAGGAAAGGAATACGTAATAGAATGCTAAAAAGATAAAAATAGAAGAAAACTGAAATTATAATTTAAATGATAAAATTTTTAAAATAAATTTAAAAAAAGTATCATAAAAAAATAATAAAATAATAATAAAATAGAAATTATAATTATAAATTTTAAAAAAATTTAAATTTAATTTAAATTAAAAATTATATTTAAATTATTATTTAATTATTTAATTAAATTTATTTATTAAAAGATTAAAATAGATAAGTAAAGAAATAAAAAAAAAAAAAAGAGAAAAGCCGTAGAGAATGGCGTTTTTCCCTCCCCAAACTCCTTTTTCTCCTCCTTCTTCCTTCTCCCTTCTCCCTTCTCGATCTTCTCCTTCTTCCTTTACAAATTTAAGTAAAGGAAAAGAATACGTAATATATCATAAAAATGAAAGAAAACTAAAATTATATTTTTAAATTATAAAAATTATAAATTAAATTAAAAAAATATATCATAAAAAAGTAAATAAAAAGAAAAAATGGTAATAAAATAAAAATTATAATTCTAAAAAAAAATTAACTTTAATTTAAATTAAAAATTATCATTCAAATTACTATCCTCATTAAAAAATTTAATAAATTAAAAAAATATAACCTATTTTTCTTACAAAATATGCTTCCAAAAATGTGCCGTTAAGCTCTTTAGCAATGGTTGATTCATGGGGTTGACTCAAAAATATAAACCTATTTTTCTTACAAAATATGCTTCCAAAAATGTTGAAATTGCCTCCAATAGATTACACATCTTTTATTCTTGCTTTTGAGACTTCAGAATCATATCTGATAAAATTATGATTTTTTTTCTAAAATATAATAAATCTTTTTCCAAACCAAAATCTTTAGTAATCCCTTCAAATGCTTTGTAACCATCAAAATCAATTCAAAGAGCAACATTCGATATATTATTATTTACGTTATAATATTTATAGTCCTTTCAGCATAACGTTTTCTCTCCTAATGTTCTGAGACACATTCGAGTATGTGTATCCATATGCACAAATCATAATATCCAATCATTTAAAATTAAATAATATAAAATAAAATTAATATTTAATATTATTCAATAGAATAAAAATGTCAAACGTACAAAAAAAATAGTACAATAAAAATGTAAAAATACTAAATACAAATATAACAAAGACTAAGTCCCATAAGGACGTCGCAGCGCCCGTGGTCGCTTGGACCTTCTCAGGAAGGTCCTCGCCGGCTGCTCCTGCTGTGATGGCTCCTCTCCTATATCAGTGGAGGAGATCTGCTGATCATGCTGCTCAGGAATAACTGATGCTGTCGGATCATCTACGGACTGAGAGACCCGTTCAACTCTCTCATCTGGATACACGGATGGACCTGAAAAAAAAGTATCATACTCATATGGCCAACTGGTACCCGTGATGGCATCTGGAGGATGTAGAAGAAGAAGACGCTGCCATCTGTGGATGAAAAGGCGGTGGCATCTGTGCAGCATCGAATGATGACATATGCGGAATATGCGGTGATGGCATATGTGAAACATATGGTGACGGCGTATAACTCATATCTGACGCCCGAACTGCTCCATACCAAGGCGCACAGGTATGTGGATCAACACCAATCGCCACCAATGTTCCAGAATCTATTCTCTCCATCTCCTGCAGTATCTGAATCCGCTCGTCCTCATCAGTCGTAGATAAAGCACGACGAGCATCCAACACGAGATCCGACATAGAATCAGTCTATAAAATAAAAATAGAACAGTTAGTATAAAACAATCAGTATAGTGTACAATATAAAATAAAAATATAACACAAATAACATGAAGTAATTTTCATAATCTTACCAAAAGACGTACAGTAGAACTCTCGCCCTCGTATCCAGAAACTGCATACTGAGACTGTCCAATGACTCGCACCGTAATGCTAAAAAACCAAGCCATGTAGTCATCAGTATATGAACGGCCTCTCAAAATAGGATCACCATGAACAATGTGATCTCGACGTGCATCCCAAATATCGATGTATGTGCATGTCTGATACGCCAGTCAATACGAGCTCTCCCTCGTCGATCAATACGATGAAGTCCCTGCTGGTATCAAACTACTCTGGGATGCCCTGAGTCTGACCAAACTGCCACAGGACACGATCGAAAAAATGCCACTCTACCACATCAAAATAAATAAGTGGCACCCTAGCAGTCCATATGTCGTGTCCAACTGTACACATTTGCGGCAGTATAGCCAATATCCATCTGTATATAGCTCCCACAAAAATTGATATAATATAGTTAAAATAAAAAAAAATTAGTAAAAAATTATAATAGATTATGAATACTGTAAATTGATATTTATAAAAAATTCAAAATTTACCCGTCTAGATGTATCAACTAATGTATCCAACTGGCACCTATAAACCCGTGCCACTCTTGTCGATACGTGATGAACGTTGAATGCAACGTTCCATCTGTTTCACAATGTACTAATATTAAATAAATTTAAAATAATAAAATTTAAATAAAAATAATAATATTTCGATACCTGTATCCTAATGGTCCGTCTAGTCTGAATGGAACATCAGGATCCTGCTGCTCTGATGGCATCTCGAGCAACTGTCGTCGTAATGGACTGATAGTCGGCATACGCTCCCATACCCAAATCTGCAAATTTTAAAAATTAAATAAATGATATATCCAATGTAAAATATAATTAAATATTAAAAATAAAAAATTTTAATTCACATACCTGTAATAATACAAGATAACCGTCAATCTCGCTCTGATCAGCATAGGAACCCCGACATATAGCTCGGTATAGACAAGCTAGTACTGCACTGCCCCAACTGAGTCGACGAGCGAAGTCTAAATCCTCTAATAATGGCAAAAACATCAACTTCATCTTATTCGATGAAGTATCAGGTAACAGGACACCACCTAACAATCGCAGCACCTGACCCCTAACATACTGCTGCACCATCTCCTCTGGTGCATCATCCGCAATATGAAAATGACGATAACGATCATCCAAACACTCAATCCTGAGTCATGAATGATCGAAAAAATATGCGTCGGGCTCAAACCCTAACAATCGCAAGCACAAAGCCTGCCACTCCGGAATGATAAGTGTGGGATCAACTCCGGTAACTGGATCTCCATCAACTGGTAGTCCAGTAAGGATGCTGACATCCTGTAAACTGATGGTCACCTCACCAAATGGAAGATGAAATGTGTGTGTCTCTGGATGCCATCTCTCAAGCAAAGCAGTAATAAGACCAACATCCATCTGTATACGACCGATCTGATATACTCCATAAAATCTCAGATATCGTAAATAATCTAACACTCTATCTGGGATGTCCTCTGTCCTCCAAAAATCTGCATCGGATCATCGTAGACGAAGATATCTGGACTCCTGCAATAAAATATAATAATTAGATAACGTACATGATTTTTAAAATAAAATTTAAAGAGTAAATAAGATTGTAATGCTTACGCCGCCATCTAAAATAGTCTGTGATCGATGGTGCTCCTGCAATGTAAGAATGCTGCTGTCTCGAGGACCGGGATATCGTGGATCGTAAGCCATAATACGCTGTCTCAAGCAATATTATCACAGTTATATTAAAAAAATAAGACAATATATTTTAATTTTTTTTAAATACAATATTATCACACAATACAACTTAAACACAAAATTCAATTCATCCCAACATATTAAACACGTAAATTCAAATACAATCTCACAGTAATTCATAAAATAATGACAAAAATAAATTTTCGAAGCTTTCAATTTCTTTCACTGCTTGAAGTTGAAGTATGTTGAAATATCCTAGGACAGCGACGACGATCATGATCCTGTTCCCTACAAATACCACAGTGGTTCTTATTTCTTATTTGTCTATCATCCATCTCATTTCGTAGTCTCGTTGACTTTGGTCTATCTTTCTGCTTCGGTCTCAAACGATGATGATCAGGCATACATTTGAACATACGTGTATGCATCCAATAATCTTCATGTGGTAGTGGATTGAAATTACCGCTCCAAGCATTCATATATGCTGTAATTGTATATGCATCATCCACAAAACCACTAAAATGTACAGTAATTTCTTGATACATAGCTAAAATATGTGAACATGGATATTTGTACGTGCTCCACTTTCCACAAGAACATTTTCTTTCAGCTAATGTAACAGTATGAGAATTTTCTCCACCTCGTAATCCTCCGCTTGCTCTTCTCGTAAGCACTTCATATATACCTCTTTGAAGGTTGAATGCTGTTACTCGGTGTTGGTTAGCCTTAACTTGATCTTCAGCAATTTTAATTGCAACATGAGGAGTAAAAAGATTATTTGGATTCTCCTCTACATATCTCAAGGCTTGGGCATGCCTCGTATTGAAATATTTGACAAGACGATAAAATGTCAGTTGAACACAAGCTGTAATTGGCACATTTCTACCTCCTCGTAAAACATTGTTAAAAACCTCCGATAAATTTATAGTTAAAACACCATAGCGTAGGCCATCATCATGTGTCAATATCCACTTCTCTTTTCTATCTCGGACAACCAGCTCCAAGCTTCTTCATTCACTGTTCTAATCCTACCCATGATAAAATTGAATTTACGAACTTGATGAGCACTTCCTGCTTGCCATACTGCTCTTTTCAGCTGCACATTTTTAAAATGAGTGTTGAAATTACTACAGATATGTCTTAAACAGTATCGATGATAGGCACGTGGTGGACTCCATCCAATAGACTCATCTGCGATGGCATTTAATATACCTGGATGTCTGTCAGAAATTAAGCATATTCCATTTCTATCTTTAACGATATGTGTTCTGAGCTGGAAAAGAAACCAACTCCAACTTGCAGTCGTTTCCTTATCGACAATTGCATATGCTAATGGAAATATCCCATTCTTTGCATCAATGCCTGTTGTAATTAACATCTTACCTTTAAATTTACCATACAAGTGCGTGCCATCAATGCTAATTACAGGACGGCAGTGCATAAAACCCTGAATAGATGGTTCGAAAGCCCAAAAAATATAATTTAAAACACGAGCATTGGAATTCACAGCTTGAAAAAAATTCCATGAAACAACTGAACCAGGATTTGCATATTGAAGTGCAGCCATATAATAAGGTAATTTAGCATAAGATGGCTCCCATTCTCCATAAATATCAACCAATGCCTTATGCTTTCCACACCATGCTTTCCTGTATGATACTGTATATTGAAATTGATCATTAACGGCTGCCACAATAGCTTCAACTTTAACACCGGGATCTTTCTCAATAATATGTCGGACTAATGTGCTAATCATCTTTCCACTGACATGTTTGTGGTCTTGACTCAATCCCGTAAACAAACAAGTGTGAGGACCCTCATATTTTGTGATTTGAAAATATCCATGTTTTTTCAACAATGCAGCACGAAGCCTCCATTTACAATGCTGAACATTATCTGATGATGCACATCGTATGGACCATAATTTCGAATGCGACTAAACTACATTGTATGTCCGATGCTTCATAATGTGATAAAGATCAACAGCTCTCCTTACATCATCTTTACTCTCAAACATTAAACCTTTAGAAAATTCAGTCATCGAAGAGTCCCAAAATTAATTGTCAGAATTCAATCTTCGACCAGCACTAACACAACCACCATCATCTAAATTTATATCATTAAAATATTATGGAGGTTCGTGCAAACGAGATTGAGATTCTTCCACATTAATATTAGTTTGAACATCTTCATCATCATTCTCATCTTCATCATCATCATCATCATTACTGCTACTGTCCTCATCCATCCAACTATCTTCATCTTCATTTTCATCTGACTCAAAACCCAGACTATCAGAATTTATTCCACCGACTACCCAATCATCATTTCCTATATGAGTGTTGTCTCTCACACTTACCACTACTTGTACCAAAGGAGAAGTCACCATAGCAGAAGACACAGGAGAAGTCACCACAGCACTTGGAATAATTGGATAGCTAGGACCGGCAGTAGTGGAATATTGTTCTGCAAAACCGACCTCATTTCTATCGGTTTGTATCATAGGAGTTACGAAAGGTGAGGAAGGCCCAACATTATTATCCGCTTGAGTTAAAAACCGACTATGATATCCAAAGCTTGGTACATCTTCTTTTTCAATATATAATTCTAAAAATCGACATTCTGAATATTTCAAAGGAAATGTCAGTATTTCTTCGACATCATCATCGTCATCAATTGGAACCAAGATATATTTACTCTGCATTAACTGTCCCGACAGATTAGGAGATCTCCATTTCAATTTTATTTCATATTTTTCTTTGTCTACAGGAATACTGCTGTATAAATGATCCAATAATTCTTGACGTGATAATGATGAAGATATTCTAATCATCCGATTTGCAGGGTGACTATACTGCACACCAGTTTGATCATTCTGTATCATGCCGTCATAATACAATAAAACACGAACTCGAGTACCGGCCATTTTCTCAAAAAAACCTACAATAAAATCAAGATTAAAATATTTAATATTATTAATTACTTTATCATTACAAAAGATTTACATGATACATGCATCATATCATCAACAAATAGGTACAGATAGATCCTATCCCATTGGGAATTGCATTAATTCTATAGATTAATTACATTAATGAAACGATACGTAAAAAGGATCGAAAGAAATTTCGGCAGCATTTTTCCTTAGTTCTCCCCACACAACTCAAAATGTGTGAGGAGAACTAAAGAAAAATACTGTCCAAAATTTCTCTCGAACCCTCCGCATATCATTCGAATAATGTAATTATCTATAGAATTAAATACAATTCCCAAACTGTCCAAACTGGACAATCAATTGACCAATGTATGTATTTTACGATATCCATATAAATATATATTTTATACGGATAACGTAGAATATTATACATTGATCAATTGACGGGTCTACGTTTTCATGAAATACAATATATTTAAAAATTTAAAATACAACTGAATCTAATTAGATAAAGATAAAAATAAAAAAAATTAATGAGATAAAAAAAAATTGAGCGCCGAAACCCGTGGGCCCCACCGTCATCGCAGCCCATCGCATCGGGGCCATCGCCACGTGGGCCGCCGTCAGGGCACGCGGCCCCACCGACCGTCTGGGGCCCACCGTCGAGACGCGGGGCCCACCGTCGGGAGAGGAGGGGGTCGAGGACTGCCGTCGGGGAGCGGGGCCCGTCGCCGGCCGTCTGTGGCCGGCCAAGGAGAAGGGAGAGAGAGAGGAAGAGAGAGAGAGGAGGGGGCCGGGGGCCACCGCCGAGATGCTGGACCCGTCGCCGGGATGCGCGGCCCGCCACCGGCCGTCTGTGGCCGACGGCCAAGGAGAAGGGAGAGAGAGAGGAAGAGAGAGAGGAGGGGGCCGGGGGCCACCGCCGGGACGCGGGACCCGCCGTCGGGGCGCGCGGCCGCCGCCGGGACGCGCGGCCCGACGCCGGCCGTCTGTGGCCGGCGGCCAAGGAGAAGGGGGAGAGAGAGAGGAAGAGAGAGAGAAAGGAGGGGGTCGGGGGCCACCGCCGGGATGCGGGACCCGCCGCCGGGACGCGCGGCCCGTCGCCGGCCGTCTGTGGCCGGCGGCCAAGGAGAAGGGAGAGAGAAAGGAAGAGAGAGAGAGAGGAAGAGAGAGAGGAGGAGGCCGGGGGCCACCGTCGGGACGCGGGACCTGTCGTCGGGATGCGCGGCCCGCCGCCGGCCGTCTGTGGTCGGCGGCCAAGGAGAAGGGAGAGAGAGAGGAAGAGAGAGAGAGAGAGGAAGAGAGAGAGGAGGGGGCCGGGGGCCACCGTCGGGATGCGGGACCCACCACCGGGACGCGCTGCCCGCCGCCGACCGTCTGTGGCCGACGGCCAGGGAGAAGGGAGAGAGAGAGGAGGGGGTCGGGGGCCACCGCCGGGATGCGGGACCCGCCGTCGAGACGCGCGGCCCGCCACCGGCCGTTTGTGGCCGGCGGCCAAGGAAAAGGGAGAGAGAGAGGAAGAGAGAGAGGAGGGGGCCGGGGGCCACCGTCGGGACGTGGGACCCGCTGCCGGGACGCGTGGCCCGCCGCCGGCCATCTGTGGCCGGCGGCCAAGGAGAAGGGAGAGAGAGAGGAAGAGAGAGAGAGAGGAAGAGAGAGAGGAGGGGGCCGGGGGCCACCGCCGGGACGCGGGACCCGCCGTCGCGCGCGGCCCGCCGCCGGGGCACGCGGCCCGCCGTCGGCCGTCTGTGGCCGGCGGCCAAGGAGAAGGGAGAGAGAGAGGAAGAGAGAGAGAGAGGAAGAGAGAGGAGGGGGCCGGGGGCCACCGTCGGGACGTGGGACCCACCGTCGGGACGCGCGGCCCACCGCCGGGATGCGCGGCCCGCCGCCGGCATGACTAAGAGAAAAAGAGAGAGAGGGGAAGAGGGAGAGAGAAAGAGGAAGAGGAAGAGAGAGGCGGGAAGAGCTCACCGCCGTCGAGACCTTGCCGCCGTGCCGCCGGAGATACGCCGGAGAAGATCGAGAAGGGAGAAGGGAGAAGGGAGAAGGAAGAAGGAGAAGAGGGAAAAGGAAGAAGGAGGGGAAAAATGAGTTTGGGGAGGGGAAAACGCCATTCTCTATGACGTTTTCTCTTTTTTTTTAATTTCTTTAATTATCTATTTATAATCTTTTAATAAATAAATTTAATTAAATAATAAAAATATTAATTTAAATAATTATTTTTAATTTAAATTAAAATTAAATTTTTTTAAAATTTATAATTATAATTTTTATTTTATTATTACTTTTTTATTTTTTTTATGATACTTTTTTTAAATTTATTTTAAAATATTTATCATTTAAAATTATAATTTCAGTTTTCTTCCATTTTTATCTTTTTAGCATTCTATTACGTATTCTTTTCTTTTAGTTAAAAAATATTATTTTTTCTAAAGTTTAATTTATAAATTTTTTTTTCCACATTTTTTCTCATTTTTTAAGTTTTTAATGTATTTATTTTTTGATCAAAATTTAATTCAAATTAAAATTTAACTTTTTCTTTAATTTTTTTTCTTTATTTAAAATATTTTTAAATAATAATGTTTAAATTAATTTAGTTATTTAAAATATTATTTTTAATTTTAATTATAATTTTAATTCTTATTTTTTAAAATTAAAAATTATAAACTTTGTTCTTCAATTACAATTAGAATCTCTGTTTTTTTCAATTCTTTATCTTTTTATGAAATTTTTTTAGGCGATTTTTAAATTTTATTTGGAAATTTTTTTAATTAAATTAATTTTAGTTTGAGAAAATAATTTTAAAAAATATTTTTATTTCAATTAATCTTTAAAATTTTTTTTTAATTTTAATTTATAATTCTAATTTTTTGTGACTTTTTAAAAATTTTAACTTTTTAACTTTTAACTTTTCATCATTTTTTAACTTTTTAATGTATTTCTTTTTTATCAAAATTTAATTCAAATTTAATTTTTTTAAGTCACATTTATAAAATACCCTAAAAATAAAATTGTAATTAATTTAATTTAATTTTATTCTTTTATGATATATTTTTTCTAATCTAATTTATAATTTTTATAATTTTAAATTATAATTTTAGTTTTCTTCCATTTTTATCTTTTTGATATTCTATTACGTATTTTTTTTCTTTTATTTAAAATATTTTTTAAAAATTTATATTTCAATTAATTTAGTTATTTAAAATGTAATTTTTAATTTCAATTAAAATTATAATTCTTATTTCTTAAAATTAAAAATTATAAACTTTGTTCTTCAATTACAATTATAATTTTTATTTTTTTTCAATTCTTTATATTTTTATAAAATTTTTTAGCCTATTTTTAAAATTTTTTTGAATCTTTTTAAATTAAATTAATTTTAATTTGAGAAAGTAATTTGAAATAATATTTTTATTTTAATTAATCTTTAAAATTTTATTTCTTTTAAATTTTAAATTATAATTCTTTTTTTTTTGATTATTTAAAAATTCTTTTTTTTTAAATTTTTAGGACAAGTATTTCGAATGATGTTTTTCAATTAAATTTTAAATTTTTATTTCTTTCATATTTCTTTCTTTTTTTTTATTTTCTATGATAATTTTTTTTTCTTAAGATTTTTTTTGACATCTTTTAAAAAAAAATTGAAATAAAAAATCTAAATTAATTTTTTTAATGAATTACAAATTCAAATCTTTATATTTTAAATTTCAATCAAAATTAAAATTTTAATTTATTTATTAATTTTAAATTTAAAAAAAAAATTCCCCATTATTTCACGATTTTTTTCTTTTTTTCTTTGAGAAAATTTGAAAACGTCATTTTGAATGGCGTTTTTAAAAACGCCATTCAAAATGGCGTTTTTGAAGACGCCATTTCAATTGGCGTTTCTTCTTTTTTTTTTTTGGGATGATGCCATCGTGGAAAAGGAGGGTGACGTGGAAGGGGAAAAAATGTCATTCAAAATGACGTTTTTTTCTTTTATATTAGTTTGATAAATAAGTTTGGTTTTGAATTATTTTGATATTAAAATTTTTTTTTTATATTATTCTGAAAAAGAGCTCGTCATTTGTCTATAGGCGTGACGTCAGGGAGGAGGTGTATGTCAGGAATAAAGGAAGGACCAGTTCTTGCTTCTTATTCCTTGTTTGTTGGAAGTTGGAACGTGTAATAAAATAAACCCATCCTTTAAACTAGATTTATCCAGGAGACTTTTGTTTTAGGGGTGATGTCAGGGTTGCGGTGTATCTCGAGGATTGAGAAGGCGGAATCCTGCACCGTATACTTCACTTGCTTTGCTCCGCCATGATTTGAGATCTCCCAACTTCCTCATTCACAACGACCGGTTTCAGGATCCAACGCAGATGAATAAAATCCAATCTCTTAGCAAAATATCTAACCCGGTTCGGCTTTATTGGTAATTAATGAGATCATTTAAGTCCATAACTCAACTAATCAAAATATTCAATTCAGAAAAAATTTAAAATGGATGAAATTAAATTAGATTATGTTGCTTGAGTAGGATCACATGAAATGTATCAACTTTGGAGTAGTTTGAAACATCATAAAAGAAAATTAGATTGAATTGCTCGAACTTTCTATGATAAATGCTCACTATACAAAAAAAAAAACAGAATCTCATGCACAGAATTATGTACGTGATGCGTAGCTCTCTATTTATGCCTTTAAGAATCTAACTGGAAGAATATTGTATATTGTGGCTTGGCCTAAAAATTACGGGGTTTGCGTCGGGTTAACCCAGCTGGAGTTAGCTGCTCCCCCTGCGGTCATGGTTTCCTTAGCTTTACCGTCAGTGAAGTACAATCATGTTCATCAAACGGCCACTTGCCGTCTTCTATAAATAGATAGGAAGATCATCCGGCTCTTTGTAACGTAGCACAGCAATCCCGCCAGTGAGTTCGAGGGAGACGAAACATCTCTCTCCGCAGCACAGCAGCAGATCCAAATCGCCCGACCGTAATCGTCCTCAAAGGTAACCGTGTCTAACATTGGTTTTCTGTCTTTGCTCGTCTGAGAAATCTTTGTTCTTCCATAGCCGATATTCTTTGATGCTTCATCATCTTTTTCTGACAATTTTTCCTCTTTTTTTGTGAATTCTTATCCTTGGTAGCTTTGGTTATATATTATTATCGACACTGGACTAGTTATTTCATGATCATTAAAGTTCTTGTCTTATTCTTCTCAGATGGGGAAGAGGGGCAGCAATTTTTTGTATTTAACCCCCCACAAGTTGTATTAGAAAAACATTGAAATCGCAGAAGTAATGAAATGGGTAGAGTTTCGGAGTTCTTGTTCAGTGGAGATGTTTTGATCTTGGGAGGCACAAATATACGTTGTATGTTTAAACAGAGGATTAACTAAGTTTCAGTCATGCGCCGGTAGAGACTTCGTTGCAACAGTAGCAAGAATCATAGAGCAACTGCGATTTCAATGTGAAAGACTACTCAATGGAGAGATTTGAATTTGATTTTTTCTCAGTGAAATAGGTGGGGTCTTAGCTTCCATTTTCTTTAAAGAAATTGCTGTTACCATATCCACCTAACCTTGCATGCTTTATTTGGGAGCATAATATTGCAGAGAAGTTAAAGATTCCAACTATATGCTCAAGCATTTGTTTTTTTACTTGGTGTATGCGTAGGCGTGTGGGGGTGCGTGCGTGGGTGAGTGAGAGAGGGAGAGAGAGAGAGAGAGAGATGAAACTGTTTATCCCCAATCAATAAGATTTAGCTTTTTTCCTGCCAAAAGCTTCAACTCATATAAGACAGGGGAACTTTATAGCACAGTATAAGGAATGAAAAAATTATGTGCTGACGTTAAATGAGTGCATGGCAAATATTTGGATGTACATCAACCTTATGTGCTGACGTTTTCTACCTTATTGGTTGGAAGCGCACAGGTACTGCTACATCATACCTGATGGCTATCCATTAGCTATGGCAGCACCTTTGCTATGTGCTGGAATCACAGTGTACACCCCCATGATGCGCCATAAGATGAACCAACCTGGCAAAGCTCTCGGAGTCATTGGGTTAGGTGGCCTCGGTCACATGGCAGTGAAGTTTGGAAAAGCTTTTGGTTTGAAAGTAACAGTGTTCAGTACGAGTAAGTCCAAGAAAGAGGAAGCACTAAAACTTCTTGGAGCAGACAAATTTGTGATCTCATCAGACCAGCAGCAGATGGAGGTAAATACAAATCACTGTTTCTTTAACGTGCCTTCTATGTTTCAAGCTTCCTTTTCAAGTTTATGGGAGGGCTAAATACAGAGTGCCTAATTCTCTATGAATATCTGGTGAAATAACTTAAATTTCTATTATATGGTCTACAAAACTTTGTTTGAGGCTTAAAGCTGTCAAAGCTATCATAGTTTCCTATTTTTCCCTTTAATTGTTTTGTAGTTAGCACAGTGGCGCAACAACTCCAATTTCATGGAGTTGCGGAAGGTGAACTTGTGATCTCAATTTCGAATTATGTTTCATATATAAACTTTTGCAACTAAGGTTCTTAACACTATTTTTTAAGATTTCTCTTCTAAGGAAAACCCTCTGTTTATTTTGTAAAATTATACAAAATTTAATCATTTGAGTGTCATACATTGCAATGACTGGACGAATCTTGGCATACAAAATTGCCTCCATTTGAATTACCTTAAATCATTTTATGATTTTTTTTTCTTGACAATAATGGATGTTTTTGTCTTGAGAAAGGTAATCGAGTACCGTAGAAATCACTACTACAACTTCACAGCTGAATTTTTTTGGAAATGGCTTTGTTTGCTGCTGGCTTCTAATGTAGTCTTTGTTGCAGTCTATGACAAAATCCCTGGATTTCATCATTGACACTGCTTCCGGTGATCACCCCTTTGATCCTTACATGTCACTTCTGAAGATTGGTGGAGTTTTGGTCCTAGTGGGCTTTCCTAGTGAAGTCCGTCTGAATCCCGGAAGTCTCAACCTTGGTATTCTTCTTGTTCTTTAAAGTAATTTTGTTCATTCTGGTAGTCTATTTTTTTTCCTCAAAGCAGGATGACTATATTAGCTCAAAGTTCTTATTATATTTGACTAAAAATTACTTTTGTTAGGTTCGAGAAGAATTTCTGGCAGCTTGACTGGTGGTACTAAAGAGACAAGCAATGCTGGAGTTCTGGGCAGCAAACAAAATATATCCAGAAATTGAACTCATCAATATTCAGTACATAAATGAGGCACTTGAGAGGCTTGTAAAAAGAGATGTGAAGTATCGTTTTGTGATTGACATTAAGAACTCTCTCAAGTGATTTCATAATAAAAGAGCTGCTGCATGGA
This sequence comes from Elaeis guineensis, assembly GCF_000442705.2. Taxonomy (NCBI): domain Eukaryota; kingdom Viridiplantae; phylum Streptophyta; class Magnoliopsida; order Arecales; family Arecaceae; genus Elaeis; species Elaeis guineensis. Next base: position 107,986,889 of record NC_026003.2, read on the forward strand.
GCTTTCTCAGAGCTTATTTAAGTCACGGTTTATTGTATTCAGAAATGTGGACTCTTAATGATGATATTTTTGCTAGTCCTCGCGGATAAACATTTTAAATTTTGAACTTTTGCTGCCAGAGCTTTCTCTCTCTCTCATATATATATATATGCTTTTTGTTTGAGGACAATGTGTTATTTAATTTGGTTCCATATACCCTGGGTACTGTCATGAAAAAGGCTTTTGGCCAAGATTCATATTTTGCAGGATTGTAAATTTAAATTTCTATGATTTAAGGTTCTTCCGCTTCCCCTAGGTGAGGAGTGAAAAAAATGAAAAAATCCAAACAAAAACTGTTTTTGTTGCAAGTTGCACAAAGAAATTGTGAGCCAACAAAATACTGCTCCTATAAAATATGGTTTGCCATTAAATTCAATAAAGCTCTGGCACATGATGAGGCATAGAAGCTGAGACTACACTTTTTATCGTTAGGACTTTGTCATTACTATTAAACTCGCTCGCTAACACAATTGGGTGCTTAACGATAGCATGTTTAACTTAGAGTGCATGTGGTTAGTCATTGAAAAAGTATTTTTTTTACTTTTTAATTTTTAAAATACAAAATTAAAAAATAATATTTGGTAACATTATAAAAAATAAAAAATTGAAATTAAAAAATTAAAATAATTATTTTATATACAAAGTAAAAAATTTTTGTTTTTCAAAACTTGCTTTTCTGCTTTTTTTTGCTTCTCCACGTCTAAAACGCTAAACTAAAAAGTAAAGAGCCTAAATCCTTCTTCTTGTCGAGCTTTTCACCTCTTCGAACCCTTCTCTCTCATCATGCTCTTCATCTGCCATCCTCAAATATTACTTTTTATTTTATAACAATATAATTACCAAACATATTTTTTTATTTTTTTATTTTTTACTCAATAGTAAAAATAAAAAAAATAAAAAATATTTTTTAAAAATAAAAATCAAAAAATGTAACCAAATGCACCCTTTTTTTTTTTCATATGTTTCTAATAGTATCTATTAATCTGTGAAAGAACCCAAGTTGGATAACCTCGAACCAATGTCCGATATGTTACCTGCTGGAAATATATCAAAAAATATTTACTTAGATCCTAGAAAGAAAGAAAAAAATCAATAATTTTACTTGTGGCATATCACAATAATTACACCTGATCTACCTTTTTAACAATGTGCGACGCCTCCACTAATCACTCATTTAATTAGCAAACATCCATTTTTTTTTCACCACCAACGTGAGTTTTGATGATGACAAATACCAAAGCTAGTGCTCTTTGGCTGTACCAAAGCAGATATTTATTAGCAAACATCTGCTTTTTCTTTTTTTTTTCCAACCTGATATAGCCTTTGATTAGATCCTATTTTGAACCAATGGAGGCTAAGGCGGAAAACCCAACCACCCAAAGACCTCCACAGCTCTACGGCAGCCACCGCCAGCCTCTTGATACCCCCCTCCCCCCACCAAATCCATCTTTTTCTCTCTTTCTAGTTTTCCCTTCTCGAAGAAAGGCAAAGCTCCGAAGGCCCCGACAAGCCTCCAACAACCTCCCCTGTATTTCCTCTTCTACCATCCCCTGTCTCTCTCTCTTTTCCGCTCATTCTTTCTCTTCCCCTCCATTCTTGTTGGTGTTTTATTTCGAACACCATAACCGTCCTGATCGGTAACCGGCAAAATTCAGCACACTCTGAATCAGATAATTCAGGTTCCCAACCATGCAAACCAAATATGGAATCCAGCAATCTGATGTTACATTAGATACATCAATCTGAAAAGCATCTCTTTCTGTCTCGAGTTTTAATAATTCAATCATGAAAAACAAAGACAAGGTGACATCGACAATGGAGGAAAAAAGATTCTCTTGAGCATCATCTCTCACCCTATGCTGCACATCCATAATTTAAAGATAACAATAATTTTTAATCTGGGATAATGGAGAGCAGAGATAAATGCCGCAACAGCACTGACAACACTTCCACAAATTTTGGTAAAGCAGCATATCAAATGCACCCACTAAGCATATTTAATCTCGATATATATTCTGATGTATCTGAAAGAGACGTCAAAACTATGCATCAGATATTGCCGGATAATTTGTCTGGGTTCACCTCTAAGGATCTGTAATTGGCACAAGCAATTGGTCATCAAATAATGGAACAATACATGAACGTCGTTTATATGTAAAATCAGCTACATGCATATAAAATTGAAAAAGAAAAAGAAAGTTGAAGCAGCGTTTGCAACACTGTCCTTTTTCTTTTTACAAAAATTTAAAAACAAGAATTCTATTTATATTTTTCTATCAGATTTTTGATAATAGAAAATATGTTTGATTCATCTTTTTATTTCTCTTATCATGATTGCCACCGACATGGCCGGTGAAGGGAGAGAAAGAGGGGATGGGGTTGGTGATATGGTCAAGGACAAGAAAAAGGCTCGATGTCAAGTGGTGAAGCGGTGAAGCAATCGAGGGAGTGGTAGAGGAAAAAGAAGTGGGGATGGTTCCACACTTCCTTCTCATGTAAGTTCTATTGCAAGACCCGCATATATACATTTTTCAATGGTGCTGCACTAAAACAATTGAAAGTTATTATTTAAAATTAAAGAAAGTGAGAATCATGTGACATTTTAAGGCCTAATAAATGATCCATTGCTCAAAGACACACTAATAGATGATGATATAAATGTCCCTGAAATATAAGATCTATGATGGCTAGATTTTTAGGTTTCATTCTCTAGAGTTCTTTTACTCTATCAAATGTTTCCATTTCTTTTCAAAACTTGCAGAATTCAAGTCTAGTTTTCACAAATGCTTTTTGAAATTGAAGGAAACGAAAAAGATGGCAAAGAGCTGCAAAAATGAGCACATTAATTATCAATCAGAAATCTGGATCGATTTCAATCAAAAGTCATGTTTCCTGATTGTGCAGCCACAGCCAAAATTTTAAGCCACAATTAGGGCAATATAGCATTCAAAACTTCTCAAATAAATGCTTACATGGACACTGTTCCCTCTTTTCTTTCCTCTCTATATTTCATTCTCTTATTACCTCTATTAACTTCTTGCTACTCCATCACAATTTATCATTCTGTCTTGTTCCCTTCTTTTTCCCTATTGCTGACTCGCTATAACAAATCTATGCAGCAGACCTATTCCATCTGGCTGAACAAGAACTAAAGGCAAAACCCTGCTTATTGCCACATCCAGTCCCCTAAGATCCATCTAAGAAACTCATTGCCAACACCTAAGCTTGAACAGTAATTCTATTATCCTCGCCCCTCAGACCCCTAAAGAAACCATATCCTTCCCTCATCACAGACTTTAGCTTCTGTCCTCAACTTTAAATTTTTCAGACAGCAACCAATCACTTTCATTGATAAGCTTTATTAAAACTCTCCCCTTTATTATCCCCACAAGCAATCTCAGATGCTCAGAAATTACATCATCAGAGGTCCAAAAGAAATCTAGAAATCTATTTGGATAATTATCCAATTTGGGCAGCTTATGAAGCCTAACAACCACAAATAAACCTTAATTCAACACTATTTGCACTTCTTGACGAAGCATATGTCCATGAAATATGATGGACTGGTGCAGAAAGTTGACATGCAAAACAATTTAAAAAAATTCCATCAAGGATGCTTGATGGTATTTTCAATAATTAGACTGTGAACTAAATATCGCAAACTTACTACATTTCTTTCTAGACAGTAGTTATTTTGATAAATTTTTTAATAATAAAGACACTAAAAATCACAATGCAGAAATGCCCAAATATGGAAGAATCTGCTACATGATGACATTGTAGCCAAAATATTACACATTCTATGGAACAAAGGGCTAGGCTTAGACCTTTTATGATTTTCTCACACATTTAGGGTATCTTCAAGCAAAATGATAAAGCTAAAGGGATGGATAGTTTGAAATTTGGGGTCGGGAAAAAAGTTTTGGTGTAGATTGCCAAAAGCAGTATTTGTGAAATTTGATAAGAAGAAAGAATCAGAGGTATTTGAAGAAGATAAAGTGTAGTGAAGCTAAAGTTAAATCTTCTGGGTGGAAGTAAATTGATTACCGGACTTGTGGCAACCATTTCAATTAACTAAAAGAAAGGCTTCACCTACAAATCCAATAACTCTATTATCAATAAAGCAGTTAGAGACTGAAATATTACACTTTCCAGTCCACTTGTGTTTGTAATCCTAAAGGAACCCTATAAATACTCCTTTATAGCTAGGGTTCAATGGGTGTGGTTTTTTTTTTTTGTAAGGCAATCAAGAGGCAAATACTTTGTAGCAAGAGAGAGTGTCGTTCTTGGCTTTTGGGTGTAAAGGGATTTGAGGTTTTGGGTTTTGTGAGGTTTATGTTCTGTTGAGACTGAAATTAATTCAATCTCTTCTCCTTATTTATATTTTCTTTATTAACAGAGGATTTTTCCTTCTCCCCGCTCATAGACATAGGCCTTAGGCTGAACCACATAAATCTTGTGTGCAACTCTTTTTAAGTATTTTTTGTGTTTATTTAATTACCCCTTAGATCTGTTGATTTGTATAATTGCTATTATGTTTCCTGTGGATTTTTCTAACAAATTGGTATTAGAGCCTCTGGATTTTATTTAAACCCATGTTTTGTCCACATCTGTGCGCAATGACAATTACTAAGTTCAACATTGAGTAGTTTGATGGTAATATAAGCTTCAATCTGTGACGAATTCGGATGCTTGCTGTTCTGACTCACAACGATCTCAAAGTCGCAATTTATGGTAAGGATAAGCACCCCTCACCATGACTGAAGCAGAGTGGGAGATCCTTGATGATAAAGCTCTCACTACCATTCATCTATGCCTATCAGATTTAGTTCTAAGAGAAGTTATGATAGAAAAAATAACAGCAAGTTAATGACAAAAACTTAGGTCCCTATATATGACGAAGTTCTTGACAAATCGTCTATCGATGAAGGAACAGCTATACACGCTCTGTATGGCTGAAGGTACATCTATTCGAACTCACATTAGTGATTTTAATTCAATCTTTACGGATCTTGCATCTTTAAATATTAAAATAGACAAGGAAGACCAAGCTATATTATTACTATATTCTTTACCTACCTCATATAAATACTTTAGAGAGATAATTCTCTATGGAAAAGACACTATCTCCATTGAAGATGTTAGGTCGTCTTTACCTAGTAAAGAGAACATTGATAGTCATCTAAATACTAGTGTTTCTGGCTCTAACATGGGGGATGCCCTTGTTGGTAGAGATAAAGGAAAGAAAATAGATATTTATGGTGGTAAATAGAAGAATAGGTCTAAGTCAAAGCATAGGAACCTAGTCTATAATTACTGCCGCAAGAAAAGATAGTTCTAGTTGAGGTTAGTTAAGTGACAAGGAGCTATCCCAACACTTATCCTCCAACTCCTGAGTATGATTATGTAGTCTTCATCGGACGAAAGGAGTTAACTGATGCATGGGTTCGAGTTGCTTTTCCTGACGACCATCCCCGAAAGCCATGTGCAACGGCCTTGTTGTTTCGGCGCATGGGTTGCCATTTTACGAAGCATCTCATCAAGTTCGAAGCATGGTGGTTAAGATGAAGCAGGGTCGTATCTCCACTTCATTTTAGATCAACTGATCTTTGGTCAATTAGGGACAAGCCGACTAACCACAACTTTTTTCATCTGGGTCTACGCCGCAAACTGTAGCTTATACTCCAGTGGCCCTTCAGTCATAGCTAGCATGCTAATAGTTGCCGGACTCCATTGCTCCATTAAATGGGCATTAACTGAATAACGTCAGATTTCATCTGGATCTGCGATGTGAACTGTTGCTTATACTCCAGCGGTCCTTCGGCCATAGCTGGCACGCTAACAATCACCGGACTCTATGGCTCCATTAAATGGATATTAGTCGAATAACATCTCATCGGATACCAGCCGACGAGGATGTGGATTGGTGGGCTATCAAGCAACCAAGTTGCTGATGTCTGGAGGAGTTTTCTTAGTTGGAGGAACATCTCAAGTCATCTGCCCCTCGTAGTGTCGGTCTCGTCGAGATCATGGTGGACTTGTTTTGAAGGGGCTTCTTGATGAGGACTTCTTAGGAGTTCCTTCTCGACTTCGTCAGCCTTATCGCAGAAGGCTCTCCTCTCCCATCATGAAGGCTTCATTGGGGGTTTGGCCTTCGGAAGGTTAGCTTTAGGAGGTCAGTCCTCAGACGAGGTCGGCCTTCCATATGATGAAACTAGGGGTGATCGACCATTCGGGATACTTCGTTGTGGCCAATGCGAGGCTTCGTCACACTTTACTTTGTGAGCCTCAAGGAAGTGGGGCTCAGCGACATCTTTGCTCGATTGAGGACTGAAGGTTTCGTCATCACACCTCAGATCCAGTAGAGGCTATCTTTGGTTTCGTCGGTACTCCTATCATTGCATCTCAAATTTTGTCGAGGTGATCTAATGTCTCGTCAATAATTTTGACCACACTGCACCTCGAAACCCACCGAGGTGACTTGGGGCCTTGACGGAGATTTTTGTTGTAGGCCATTCCATCGCAAAGGAGTGTCGTTGTTTGCTGCACCTTAAATCTCGCGAGGCGGCATTGGTCCTTGACCAAGGGTTTTCATTGTCGCACCTCAGACCTGATCGAGGTGACCTTTAATTCGGCCAAGGGTTAAGCCTTCGAAAGTGAGAGCTATTTAACATAGAATTATAGGAAAAAAAATTATTTATAAGGAATTCCTTTTGATAATACATCCGTAGATTCTCGGTATTCCAGATCTGAGGAATCTCCATGCCATCCAATCTCTCAATCTTGTATGCTCCAGGTCGTAAAACCACTGAAACCTTCTAGGACCTTCCCCATTCAGGGATAACTTTCCTTGCTCGGTCAGTTTGGAGACTTGGGCTCTCCTAAAGACTAAATCTCCGACTTGGAAGATCTTAGACTTGACTTGAAAGTTGTAGTACCGAGCTATCCTTTGCTGATAGGAAGCCATCCTCAGTTGGGCTTATCTCCGGATCTCATCGAGCAAGTCCAGATCAGCCCATCGCTTGTCCGAATTGATCCGTTCGTCGTAGTGCTCCATCCGAGTCGAAGGCAGGTCAATTTCAATCGGGATCACAGCTTCCATCCCAAATGCCAGTTTGAAGGGGATCTCTCCAGTTGGGATCCGAGGAGTTGTTTGGTAAGACCATAGGATGCTGGGGAGTTCGTCAGTCCAACATCCTTTGGCTTAATCGATTCTTATCTTCAGGTCTTGTAAAATTATCCTGTTGGTCATCTCGGCTTCTCCATTAGATTGTGGATGCTCAATCAAGATAAATCTGTGGAAGATATGGTCTCCACTTCATTTCGGATCAACTGATCCTTAGTCAATCGGAGACAAGCCAGCTAAGCATAACTTTTTTTGCCTGGATCTACATCACGAACTGTAGCTTATACTCCGACGGCCCTTCGGCCATAGCTGGCACACTAACAGTTGTCAAACTCTATGGCTCCATTAAATAGATATTAGCCGAACAACGTCAGGTTTCACCTGGATCTGTGCCGCGAACTGTATCTTATACTCTAGCGGCCCTTCGGCCATAGCTAGCACCCTAACAATCACTGGACTCCACGACTCTGTTAAACGGATATTAGTCGAATAACGTTCCATCGAGTACCTACCGATGAGGATGTGGATTGGTCGATTGTCAAGCGACCAAGTTGCTGATGTCTGGAGGAGTTTTCTGAGTTGGAGGAACATCCCGAGTCGTCTGCCCCCCCATAGTATTGGTCTCTTTGACATCATGGTCAACTCATTTTGGAGGGGCTTCTTGATGAGGACTTCTTAGGAGTTCCTTCTCGAATTTTCTCCTCGGCTTCATCAGCCTTGTCGCAGATGGCTCTCCCCTCCCATCATGAAGGCTTCATTGGGGGTTCGGCCTTCAGAAGGTTAGCTTTGGGAGGTCAGTCCTCGGACGAGGTCGGCCTCCCATCTGATGAAACTAGGGGAGTCTCTGACTTGATCGGCCATCTGGAATACTTCGGTCTAGCTGATGTGGATGGCCAATCAAGTTTTTCACGAGAGGCTTTGCTGCACTTTACATCACGGGCCTCAGGGAAGTGGGGCTCAGTGACATCTTTGCTCCATCGAGGACTGAAGGATTTCTTCATCACACCTCGGATCTAGTGGAGGCTACCTTTGGTTTCGTTGGTACTCCTGTCGTTGCACCTCGGATTTTATCGAGGTGACCTAGTGTCTTATCAATGATTTTGACCGCATTGCACCTCAGAACCCACCAAGGTGACTTAGGGCCTTGATGGGAGAATTTGTTCTAGGCCATTCCGTCGCGAAGGAGCATCATCGTTTGCTACACCTCAAATCTCGTCGAGGTGGCTTTGGCCCTTGATTAAGGGTTTTCGTCGTTGCACCTTGAACCTGATCGAGGTAACCTTTAATTCAGTCAAGGGTTTGAGGACATCGACCTACTATATTCATACGGACACATATACCCATCGTGTAGGTGCTATCGATTTCTATTTCAGTAAGAAGTATTGTCCGCTCTGACCCATCGACCGCACGGCTTTGCCCCTTTAAGCCCCAGACTGAAGCCCAAAAGGCACCTCTTGAGAGAAGGGCAGTCTGTGAACCAATATGAGATAGTGAACCTCTGACTCATAGCCGATGTGGGACTAAAGTCCCTCACTCCACCTCAATGGTAGTCCCCTCATCCATGGTAGGCCCCTCAGTCAAAGGGGCACTGTATATTGGGGAAGACCTTCATGGACTACTAGTGTTTGAGAACATCGACCTATTGCACTCATTTCGGACGCATGCATTCACCGTGTAGGCGCTACGATTTTCATTTCAGCAAAAAGTATTGTCTGCTCTGGCTTGTGGGCCGCACGGCTTTGTCCCTTTGGGCCCAGACTTAAGTCCAAAAGATGCCTCTTGAGGGAAGGGCAGTCTGTGAACCAATATGAGACAGTGAACCTCTGACTCATAGCCGGTGTGGGACTAAAGTCCCTCACTCCACCTCAACAGTTGGCATTGCTAATCTAAAGATAGTGTGCATAAGATTGTCTTTTTAATCACAATCCAGGGATTCACCTTAGATTGTTAGGAATATATGATGAATTTTATTTCCCACAAGAACCAATTCAATCTAATTGAACTAACAATCAAATATTATTATAAAATTAATATTAAAATTAGTCTAAAAACTTACAGACTGAAGAAGTATAGTGCACTATCCTAAGGTGATTTTCGATCCTCGTGCAAGATCAGACTCGAGAACTCCACCCTAAGATACAATTGGTAACCTCCTCTATAGGCACGACTATGGAGAGAATGACAGAACTTCAACCCAGCAGATAAATATCAAAGAAATAGATTTAAAAAAAAACTTATAAGAGGATTGGAAGAAGATTTAGAATAGGGGAAGATCATTGATTAGAAGAGAGAATATTTTCTTGCATACTCAACCCCTCCACCATAGACCCAATTTATAGGCCTAAAGATTAACTGTTTGGACTTCTAATGCAGCATTAAAATACATCAAACATGTATTAACGAGTATAAAAGCATTAATTGGCCTAACGGACAAATATTAATCATTAAAATATGATATTTATTAAGAAAAATGATAATAATCATTTAAAAAGAAACAATAAAATGTAGAACTAAACAAAACAAAAAGTTTGGATTTTGGTTGGAATTGGTTAGAAGAAATTTTAAGTTTTCAATTTCCTTCAAAACTCCGACACCCAAACTATCTTAATTCCTCAAATCATTGCCCAACCTAATGATGGGATACCTGTTCTTGAGATAGAAAATCTAAGATCATTCTTGAATAGTAATCTTGGACTAAGATGGAGACAAAAATATCTCTCAATCTAAAAAAAATTGATATATCAATATATCATTAATATATATATATATATAATTATTAAATTTTGATATTATATATATATTTGATATTATATTATTTTGATATTGTATATTATATTTATGATAAATATTATATTAAAATATATTATTGATCACATTATTTTGATATTAGGATTCAATGATAATTTTTAATTAGAGTAGGAACATATTATTATACTTTGTAGTTATTTAATATGATTATTTAATATTTTATTTGTATTTACTTTATTTTTAATTAAAATAGATATTAATATTAATAAATAATATATTACAAGTATACATAAAAATATTAGTTCTATAATAACAAGTAATCTATTTTTATAAAATTAATAATTTATAGGACTAATAAATAATTTATATAAAGTATATTAATAAATATATTTGTATTTTATCATAATATATCTTATATGATTAATAGATATATTTTTTATAAAATATATCAGGTTAAGTTATGGTATTATATAGCCAGTAATTTTATATTTCTATGAAATACCAAATAAGTTACTTATGAATATTCAGGGATCTTTGATCATGGATCATAGCGTACCAAATATGGTGATCTTATATCACTAGAAATTAGATCATTTTAGAATTCAGATCACCATCCATCTTAGATCATCATGATGATTCTATTTGGATCATCAAATGTTATTAAAGAGAAGATACGTATTGGCCAGAAGCTAAATGTTGCAGTAAATTTTATTCTTGGAGATTTACTCCCCCCAAACCCCCCTCCTCCAAAAAAAAAAGAAAAAATCATTCTTAAAGGACTTATCTGGTGAAGGTGCTAACCAAGCAGAATAGCGTGGACCAAGTAAACAAATCAATATTTAAGTGTATTAAGATATGACAAGCTAGAAGCACTAACTTTTTCTATGAAACTTGATGTTATTAACTTCATTATCTCGTATGAGCTACTGCAAACTTCATTTACTAAATTTCGCCGGAGCAAACCGTGACCTTCGTTCGAACTTGGAACAATGTTTTTTCTTTAGACGTGTCGGATTTTAGTAGACCTAGTTTACAGATTGCATGGTGGACCTAACGAATAATTTTTCGTAATGACTCAATCTCGGCCTAAGCCTAAACGAAACTCTAGGGCCCTGAATTCGTCCCCAACCCCTCCAAAGCTTAGTTTTTGCTTATAAAAGGGGAAAAAATGTCAAAAAAATTGATAACCGCTTTGGCTGGATCGTGGAGCGTCAGTTTCCCACGTCAATGGAAAATGTGGCACTAATAAAATAATAAACACAGAAGCAAGCCGCAGACCGACACCCAAAACTTATTCTTTAAATTAGATTATCGTGAAGTCAAATGCTTTTGAGCGTGACGTCAGGGATGAGGTGTATGCATCCCAAAAGGATAAAGGATCGAAATATTTGGGTTGAACCGGCTCAAAATATTCAGATTTAAAATTTAATTCGAATTTAATTAAATTTTAATATTTTAAATTTAAATTTAATTTCATAAAAATTAAATAAAATTTAAAAATAATTTGATTTGAATTGATTTAAATATAAATTATTAAAAATATATATAAATTTGACTAGACTCGCGAGGCATCGAGTTGAGTATCCTATTATTCGAATTTAATTCAAAAAAATATTTAAATTATTCAAATTTGATCATAATTAAATCAAATTGACCTCAAATAATTTACGAGTTATTTGATTTATTTGCATCTCTAATAAATAAAGATCAGCTTGCTCATCATTTTGTATTTGTTTATTTGTTTGAACACGTGACAAAATAATAAACATAAAAAAATAAATCGTGGACCGGCACCCTAAATATATTATATTATTTTTTTTTTTTTCTGATCGGAAATATCTCATTCTTTGAACGAGATTTCTCGCGGAGTCAATTGTCTTTGGGCGTGACGTCAGGGAGGAGGTGTATCTCAACCATCAAGGAAAGGTGAGGTCTTAATTGTGATGCCTTCTTCGTTGAACATGTAAATAACTAAACCAATCTCTTAAACTAGATTTATCCGGGAAACAATTGTTTTGGGGGTGACGTCAGGGATGCGGTGTACCTGGAGGATTCAGAAATCGGAATACCGGGTTCTGTTCCTTACGCTTCGCTTGCTTTGCTCCGCCATGATTTGAGACCTATCAACTTCCTGATTCATAACCCAACACAAATGAATAAAATCCAATCTCTTAGCAAAATATCACTCTGGTAATTAATGAGATCATTTAAGTCCATATCTCAATAATCAAATATTCAATTTAAAAAAAAAAAGGATGAAATAAGTTGGATTATGTTGCTTGAGTAGGATCATATGAAAGGTATCAAGTTTGGACTTGTTTGAAGCATCACCAGAGAAACTTGATTGGATTGCTTAATCTTTCTATGAGAAATGCTCGGTAAAACGAAAAGAGAAACACATGCATAGAATTATATATCTGACGCATTGCTCTCTATTTATGCTTCTAAGAATTTAAATTGATAGTTTGTATCATGTTATATGTCTATCAATAGAGTAAGTTTCAACGAGAGAGTTAGATAATGGACGTGCAGCATTCTATACAATTTTCTGTGCTATAGTAGAAACTCCTAGTCTTTTTATTTAAGCCTGATAAAACTGGAAATCGAGCTGGGTTTTTTTTACCATAAGCCTAACTGGAAGAATATTATATATTATGGCTTGGCCTAAAAATTACGGGTTTGCTTTGGGCTAACCGAGCTCGAGTTAGTTGCTCCCCCTGCGGTCATGGTTTCCTTAGCCTTACGGTAGTGAACTACAATCGTTCATGCCCGTCTTCTATATATAGGTACAAAGATCATCCGGCTCTTGCAACGTTGCACGGTAATCCCGCTACTGAGTTCGAGGGGAGACGAAGCATCTCTTTCCGCAGCACAGCAACAGATCCAAATCGCTCGACCGTAATCCTCATCGAAGGTAACCGTATCTAACCTTCGATTTCTGTCTCTGCTCGTCTGAGGATCTTTCTTTTCCATATCCGATATTCTTTGATGGTTCATAATCCTTTCTGATGTTTTTTTTTTTTATAAAAAATCTGTCTTTTTGTGAATTCTTATTCTTGGTAGCTTTGGTTATATATTGTTATCGACACTGGACTAGTTCTTTCGTGATCATTAATGTTCTTGTCTTATTCTTCTCAGATGAGGAGGGGGTCAGATTTTTTGCGTATTTAACCCCACAAGTTGTTTTTTTTTTTTATTGTTTTTTTAACCTGTTTTTTTGTGAATTCTTATTCTTGGTAGCTTTGGTTATATATTGTTATCGACACTGGACTAGTTCTTTCGTGATCATTAATGTTCTTGTCTTACTCTTCTCAGATGGGGAGGGGGACAGATTTTTTGTGTATTTAACCCCACAAGTTGTCCAAGATAACCAAAAGATTAGGAAAACATTAAAATCACAGAACTAATGAAATGGGTAGACTTTTGGGGTTCTTCTTCTGTGGGATGGGAGACGTTTTGATCTTAGGAGGCAAAAAATATACGTTGTCTGTTTAAACAGAGGATTGACCAAGTTTCAGTTGTGCGCCAGTCGAGACTTCATTGCAACAGTAGCAAGAATCATAGTGCAACTGCGATTTCAATGTGAAAGACTGCCCAACGGAGAGATTTGAATTTGATTTTATTTTAGTGAAATCAGGTGGGGTCTCAGCTCCCATTTTCTTTAAAGAAATTACTGTTAAAGTATCCATCTAAACTTGCATGCTTTATTTGGGAGGATAATATTACAGAGGAGTTAAAGATTCCAACTATATGCTCAAGCATTTGTTTCTTTACTTGGTGTTTGTGTAGGTGCATGTGGGGGGTGGTGTGTGTGTGAGTGAGAGAGGGAGAGACAAGTGAAACTGTTTATCCCCAATCAATAAATATAGCTTTTTTTCCTGCCGAGAGCTTCCACTCATATAAGACGGAACTTTATAGCATAATTATAAGAATGAAATCAATTATGTGCTAGGCAATGGTTTCTACCTTTTCGGCTTGAGCTGTTGAGTAATGATTAAGATAAAGCATAATATTTTCTCAGTGGAAGGAAAAGCTCATGACTTTGTGTGCCTGCTACACAAATTTTAACTCATACATCGGATCGTGCTAATATTTCTTAAATAAAATCTGATAATAATATTACTTATGGTGCATATATTGGTATTTCTGGGTCACATTGATGTTTTACTAGTTGCAGATATCTTAGCAATGGACACCGAAATTGGCAGTGGAGATTGTTTAGCTTGGGCTGCAAGAGATGCTTCTGGAATTCTTTCACCTTACAGATTCAATCGCAGGTGCACCTGTTATAGCGCACAAGTTCTTTCTAATGTTATCCTAACGACAGAAAATATGGATATAAAATTCTTTTAATTTTACATTTTTTGCATGAGCTTGTATTGTTGATTTCAGATGGGCATTTAAAAGAAAATGGACATATAATTTTATGCACTATGAGGCCTAAATTGTTCCACCATGTAGGTTTTTTGGATATAGTTATTAATTAGACACATGCTGATTTTTACACACTGTGTTGTAGTTGCATGATTTTTTTTTGCTTCTTATTGTCATATATTTGTAATATACTTTCCAAATCTTAATAGCAGGAAATTGCCACCTAGGGTGGTGCATTCCCTTTGAAATTCTGGAAATCAATCCCTGGCACCTGCTTTCTGAATGGCTCCTTATTCAAAGCATTTTTAAAAGACCCGCTTCCCTGCAACCGCACCATCACCCAAACCTGCTCCCGCACTGATGCCTACTTAAGGTAACTAAGCTCCAAATAACACTACAGGTTCTTCTGAAAAGTTATATTAGTACACTTATAATTATATTAGTAGTATAATTGGTAGTATAGTTGTCATGTAGAATCGTAGCATATGTTCGTTATACTTGTTGATTTATCAATAACAACCAAGTTTGTTGAAGTCTATGCTTCAAGGTAATTGATATTTTAATTTTATTTGGAATTTTTAAACACTAATTTTGTGTTCAAAATGGATGATACTTCTTGAACCTACGATCGGGAACAAATGAATGATAGTATGTAAAGTTGTTTAAAATTCTGTTAATTTCATCATCTTATTCAGTCTTCTGAATGTGCACCATAACTGTTAATTTATAACAACTAGATGAATCTTGGTTTATTATTTTTATCCATACTCCTCCAAGATATGACTTAAGTTGATTGTTGTAAGATGTTTGTCTTAAATTTTTATCATGAAACATCATTAAATTCCTCTGAAAATCATGCAGAGTTGTCAGAAGCAATGATGTTCGTATAGAAATAACACATTGTGGAGTTTGTTACGGTGATGTCCATTGGACTCGAAATTTGCATGGTGACACAAAGTACCCATTGGTGCCCGGGTGTGTTTTTCTTCACTCAACTTCATGGCATAGTTTTCATTTTTCAAAAACTGTGCGAACAATGAATGAAGATATCTGCTCCAAATTTTACCATAATAATGTCATATATGAAATTGATGGCCCTGGCAAAAGAATATGGTTACAGAAGAAGAAAGACTGCTTGACAGATGTTTTAAGAGTACATATTTTTTTAATGGCATCAAGAATGCTTAGTCAATTCTATGATGAACTAGATTTTGACAATTAATATGTTAATACACTGGATGCTCCAATTTGAATTAGAAGAAAATTTTGGAGGAAAGAGTCTTGTTGCCTAAGAAGCGGTCAACAAGCTGATTGATAATCAACTAAAATATGTGAGACAAATTCATGGAATAGTGGACTGGTGTTCTAATCTTTAATTAACAGGACTGGAATATTTGTACTTTACTGAAAATGAAAATTTGTACCTTCCTATGAGGTGTCCCTCAGAAGAAGTTGGTTTGATAGATATTCTTTTCTCTATCAAGGTAAATTCGTGTGCTCACAATGACAAAATGACAGTAATTACATGAAGGCTTACATACTTTGTTTTGGATTGGTTGGGGCCCACCAAGTTTCCATTCATCTATTATAGCTCGAGCTTTGAAGTAACAACGAGAGATTTGGAAAAAAAAGGGTAAATATGGGGGAAAAAGAACAAGAAACCATACGGAGATTTGGAAAAAAAGGGTAAATATGGGGAGAAAAGAACAAGAAACCATAGGTTATATAATTTTATAACATATTGTGTTGTTTGTAATATTTGGATTTATGGTTTTGATGATGTCAGGCTGAAAACTAAAAGTATAAAGAATCATAAAAATTGTTAAAAATCAATGAAAATGTTAGAGCATTGTGTTGCATTCGATGGTTCGATAATAATTTAATCCTCATATCTCCTCACAGTGTAAATATCTATGAAAGTTAACGGTATGGATATAGAATGACATATGACTGTGAAAGTGGATTTAATGATCTCAACCTTGGGTGGCCCATGATTGATTTTCAATTGATTAAATCTTTTAACCAAGATAATATGTACACTGTTGTCCATCATCTGTGTTTTTGCATGTGTTTGTGTGTGTGTGTGTGTGTGTGAGAGAGAGAGAGAGAGAGAACACATAGTTATGGTACACACAGAAACACACATCAAACCTAAAATCAAACCAAGATGCAATATCTCACCCATATGGAGTTCGTATAATGCAGCAGCACATCCACCATAGTCTGAATCTATTTTGATTGAATTTCTGCCTAGCATCAAGAATTTGAGATATCTAAAATGCCTGATATGCAGAAAGAGACTATTTATGAAATTTGGGGCAGCTACAGATCCTTTGGACCAGAAAAGTAGAAATGATAAGGAAAGAAAGTAAGATCTTGGTAGGGAAGACAGAATCTCATAAGAAGAAGTATATACAATTCTAAGTTATAAAGCTTGGCCTAGGCTTGGCATTCCATACCAGGTCTAAATTGCTACGAGGTTGCAAGGTTTGGCTTGATCCAACTTAGAGCCTAATTCTTTGCAGCCTAGACCCTACCTGAATGAAGCCTCACCTCGCAGGCCTTATGCCAATGCAGGCCTACTAACACTCCTGGCTGATTATGTCAATCCATAAAATCTGATAAAAAAATATGAAAAGGTGTCGTGCCTAGAGCTTCAATGTTGGTGAGTAAAGTTTGATAAAACTTCCTCTTCTCTTGCCATAAATAATTTTGGAAAGCAAGTATAAAAAGGGAGTGTGAATGCGATCGGGAACATTAAGGTTGTTTGGAAACATCACAACATTTAGACTTAATAAGGCTGCAGTACATGTGATTGAAGTGCCCTCAATGGTTTTTATGTTGATACAGTTTGAAGCGACCAGCCGGGTTGAGATGGGAAGTATCATTCAGGAGTTGTTTGTCACTGTAATTTAGGTACCTGAAATGCTTAGAAATAAATCAGATAAGTTGTATAGACAACATCTGAACAAGTAGTTCATGAACAATTGCTTTCAACTATGAATTGGATTCTCAAGCATGCCCCCTCCTCATGCACCCCTCACCCCCCCCCCACCACCACCACAACAAACTTGCCAAAAGGGAAAAAAAGTCTTATATTTCTGATTAGCTTAAGACTTGGTGGATTGAATGGGGTCATTTTCTTATGGAGATGAAATGGAGTATCAGGTAACTTGGAATATCCTTATTTGAGGGTAACCCTCAGGATTATGGGCAATCTTCCACTTAATTCGAAGGCCTTGATCGTGGAAGACATGGTTAATATTGAGTTATAGAGGTTGTTGATTATGGTAATTTTATCAGCAGCTTGCTTACTGCTAAATTTCAAATACAAGACAGTAGTGACTTGTACAATTCTAATATAGATACTAGCGTACAGCTGTTCCTCAAAATTCTTGATGGAAATATTAAGGGGGTTGTTGACTCTACCGAATTAAAAAAAAATAAAAATAAAAATAAGAACATTGCTATGCCAATGCACAATTACTGTGATGCATCCTGCATCATGGGTTTAAAACTGTAGTTGGCTTGCTATACAAGCTTCTGTTGTTGCACAAAATGAGACATTGAAAATATGTTTTGTTGCCAATATTTCTACACAGATTGGCACTCGTATTGGACTATGGAGACATGGTTAAATATTTAGACTTTAAAGAATAAATATGCTTGCAAAAAATAAAACTACATCAGCATTTTAGATGGAAATTTAATATAGCTCAGCAATTTGGTAGAGAGTTGACACAAGTTAAATGATATGGCAGGTCTCAGTTTGCTAAGGTCCACTAGCATGCAATAATATACTTTAAATTCTAGTTTGAAAGATGTGATGGAAAATCAGTGAACATTGAGCTTTTAATTCCTAGATTCATAGGGCTAGCATGGAGAGCTACATCAAGTTGAGATCAGCATACTTTAGAGATTATGTCACCATGGTATCTCTTGGCTTCCATCTAGCCATGAGTTCTGACCCTTCCAAGGAAAAATTTTGAGCTCAATTTCTTGATAGAAAAAAAATTGAAAAATTAGGAACTTTAGAAGCATATTTAAATGTTGGCTAAGGTTCTAGGGTAGGAGATGTTGAGCACAAATGTATGTTTATCATATACAATAAAGAGAAAGAAGCAAGATCTGCTAGACCAGTACCAAGCCTTGTGCTAGCTAGCGACCAATTTGGTATGGCATTGTACATACCGTACCATGTCGGGGAATACTGAATGATGGGAGGGAGGAGGAGAGGGAGAAGAAGAGGGAGGAAGAGAGAGAGGGAGGGAGGGAGAGCAAGGGGGAAAGGTGAGGGAGGAGAGATGAGCGACTAAGCGAGCAAGACGAGTGACTGATGCATGTGGTGGAGCTTCAAAGCTCCAATCATGGTGGGGGAGGGGGGGAGGGAGAGAGAATGGATGGTCAAGGCTGCATCGGGGAGGGCTTGTGGGGTTTAAGGGACTGAACCATCCCAAACACCTGAATTGTCCTCTTTCTTAGCTGGTTCGGTTCGGCACGGCCCGAATTGGCTAGTTCGGCGTACCCTGGAAAGAAGCATTCTATTGCATATAAATAAAAAGTTCTCAATGCGAAAAGCTAGCACAAAATACAAAATGTTGCACTCAACATAAAATGGATACACTATTTTTTTAGGAAACAGAAGCACTTGAGCAAAATGTCATCTAGTCCATCACTTGAGCTTTGTAAACCAATCTTGATTCATTGAATTGAAGAAGTGAAGGTATATGTGATGTCTGAGATAATGGTGGTATATGAATTGCAGCATACTTTTTCCTATTTTATTTTGTAGAATACATTATTAACTTTAAGGCTGTGTTGGTGATTAGCATAGTCTTCATTAGAGAGAAATGATCAAAAGTGCACTATATTTTAGAAAATGACTTTTGTGATTCCAAAAAAAAATGATGAAATGCTAAGCAGCAGTTTCAATAACTTAAGCAATACGCATTGCTTGTTATATTTCTTGCTGATACTATCAGACAGCTTTTCCAAGATGTGTATTTGTGGTGTGATATTTGGCCATCTATATTGCAGGCATGAGATTGTAGGAGTTGTCACAGAGGTTGGTTCCAATGTTAAAGGTTTCAAAGTTGGTGATCATGCTGGTGTTGGCACTTATGTTAATTCATGTGGAGAGTGCGAGTACTGTAATGATTTTCTGGAAGTTCATTGTTCGAAAGGATCAATTTTCACTTTCAATGGTCTTGATTCAGATGGCACAATCACAAAAGGAGGATATTCCAGCTACATCATAGTCAAGGAGAGGCAAGTTACTTTTCATGAGCAGAAATTTCTTCTATTATTTAGACTTGATTTAATCATACCATAATAGAAAAGCATAGCATATAATGATAATTATTTTTTTATATGACTGCAACTTAAAGTCTTCTTTCTGGACAATCTAATGATACTGATTTATTTTTGTTGGAACACATGTTTTTGAGCTTTGTTGACAACTGAAATTTTAAAAATGTTAGATGTGATTGTTATGTAATTGTTTCATGGTCCTCATGTTCAACATGTTCTATTTAATGGAAAGTATGTTAATGAAATCAAGATGTTCTATTTCATGGAACGTATGTAAATGAAATCGTGTGGAGGATTACTGACAAAGTTTGGAGGATACTTGTTCCGTAGAATTTGAATGTAGATGCAGTATAGATGGTGGTGAGATGAGCACATTGAGATGGCACATTCTGACTAAGTCTGTCCTGTCATTTTAGATAGGTCATGCAAGAAAACAGAGTGAAGTCAAGGATTTACTAAATGAAGTTTTGCTAGCTAGATCAATCATTCAGTCCAACTGTTTTTCTCAAATGTTGTGTGGTCATTGCATGTTATTGAGAGATCAGAGAAAACTTATGGGACAGTAATATAAACAACAACCAGAAAATGTCAGGTAGTTGAAATTGCTGGGTAATAAGACTAGTGGTACTTGCTGTATATGGGATGAGCTTTGCAGATACAGGAGCATTAATTTGGATATGATCAAAGCCTTAGGAATTTAATGAGAAAGGAGGTCATTTGAGGAATTCTAGACATTACATAAATTACAGGTGAGGTTATATGTTATAGACATCTGCTGCTGCTTTGTCTACTAAAAGAGATCAATCAAATCCTGGTTAGCATTCCAGGTGACAGAGAGAGAAGCATATCCTACAATGCAATACACATGGTGGAAGCGTTTATATTTGCACTTCGGGGTTTTTAGAAATTGGCCATCAAAAACTAAGGCATGGAATGTTACCAAACTGTTGATTGTGGATAATGGCACCATGGTAGCATGCTGGATATTCACATATGCTAACTTACACAAAATATCTTGGAGATTGACAAGAACACCACCAGTGCTGGTCCCAAGACCAAAAGAGGTGGAGGATAGACATTAGATTGATAGATACTTGAAGTAAGAAGCTCAAATTATGAAGTGAAACCTAAATTTGATATTCATAAGTGTTAGAATGTCTTTATAACTGATGCTGGATTTGCTTGGGTATAATTATAAATGCATGAATTAGTTTCAAACACATATCCAAGGGTTTGACTCAAGAAGTAAATTTAAAAAAAAAAAAAATGAAGATATGCAGGGAAACAAAGAAATGGAAGTAAGTTTAAATAAATATTAATTGTTAAAGTATTCTAATATACATGTATTATTTATCCAAAAACTTCCCAATTAATATAAGAATGTAAGAAACCTGAATTGTTGGAGAGCTCAGGATGTCAGCAGGGACTTTCCCTTCCAATCCAAAACCAGCAAGAATAAAACCATGTGCAAAGTTATTTCCGTGCTACGTTGTTGGCCAATTTCTAGAACAAACAAGCACCAACTTCTAACTAGACCAGCTCGTCAAACAGGCTGGGCTGGGTTCAGGCCCCAGATATGACCAAACCTAGCAGGCCCGAGCCCAGCCCAGCCTGGTAGCTACAGGCTTCGGTGGCTCGGG
Organism: Elaeis guineensis; assembly: GCF_000442705.2. Taxonomy (NCBI): domain Eukaryota; kingdom Viridiplantae; phylum Streptophyta; class Magnoliopsida; order Arecales; family Arecaceae; genus Elaeis; species Elaeis guineensis. Next base: position 108,008,126 of record NC_026003.2, read on the forward strand.
CTTTCCAGACCAAGTGATAGTTTTGCAAAGGATTTGGATGAGCTTATAGGCAATACTTGAAGAAAATCCAAGCAGTTGGAATGAAATTCAATGGTTTTGGTTGTAGTTGTAATTAATCTTTTAGATTGACCAGTATATCTCTTTCTATTTCTCTTCATCATGTGCCTTATGATCCTATGAATCTTACTAAAAGGATTTTTACCTTTTTGGGTATGAAAATCTTTGGGCTTTTGAACTTGGCCAGAAATAGATAATCGGTTAAATTTGGATAAGCTTAGTAAGTATGCGGTATAAGTGGTGTGGTGTTACCTATAGACCATTTTATCAGCCTCAAAATTTTGTCTTTGACAATCTAAAGTATGCAACCTTATGGTAATGCATAAGGACAAAGTCCTCATCATGATACATTCTGACATGTCTGTATTTTATCTGTTAAATGTGATTGTTATATTCATTTGACTAGGAAGTGATCTGCCTTTGTAATTCTGACTTCTAGGTTAAATGAGTCCATGGCAAATATTTAGATGTACGTTAACCAGATGTCTAATGTTTTCTATGTTATTGGTTGTGAGTGCGCAGATACTGCTACATGATACCTGATGGCTACCCATTAGCTATGGCAGCACCTTTGCTATGTGCTGGAATCACAGTGTACACCCCCATGATGCGCCATAAGATGAACCAACCTGGCAAATCTCTTGGAGTCATTGGGTTAGGTGGCCTCGGTCACATGGCAGTGAAGTTTGGAAAAGCTTTTGGTTTGAAAGTAACAGTGTTCAGTACAAGTAAGTCCAAGAAAGAGGAAGCACTAAAACTTCTTGGAGCAGACAAATTTGTGATCTCATCAGACCAGCAGCAGATGGAGGTAAATACAAATCACTGTTTCTTTAACGTGCCTTCTATGTTTCAAGCTTCTTTTTCAAGTTTACGGAGGGCTAAATATGAAGTGCCTAATTCTCTATGAATAAATGGTGACATAACTTAAATTTCTTTTATATGGTCTCCAAAACTTTGCTCAATAATTAAAGCTATTAAAGCTATCATAGTTTCCTGTTTTTTCCTTTAATAGTTCTGTATTTAGCACCGTAGCGCAACTACTCCAAGTTCAGTGAGTTAACAAAGGTGAACTTGTGATCTCAATTTTGAATTATGTTTCATATATAAATGTTTGAAACTAAGATCCTTCTTTCTAAATCATTAACCCCTTTTCTTAATATTTTCATTTTAAGGAAAACCATCTTTTTATTTTGTAAAAGAAATATACAAAATTCCATCATTTGGCTGTTATACATTGCGATGGACAGACGAATTCTATCTTGGCATAACTTGAATCATTTTATGATTTTTTTTCTTGAAAATAATGGATATTTTTATCATGAGAAAGGTAATCAAGTACCGTAGAAATTGCTACTACAACTTCACTGCTGAAAAGTTTTGGAAATGGCTTTGTTTGCTGCTGGCTTCTAATGTAGTCTTTGTTGCAGTCTATGACAAAATCCCTGGATTTCATCGTTGACACTGCTTCCGGTGATCACCCCTTTGATCCTTACATGTCACTTCTGAAGATTGGTGGAGTTTTGGTCCTAGTGGGCTTTCCTAGTGAAGTCCGTCTGAATCCCGGAAGTCTTAACCTTGGTATTCTTCTTGTTCTTTAAAGTAATTTTGTTCATTCTGATAGTCTATTTTTTTTTTCCCTCAAAGCAGGATGACTAATATTGGCTCAAAGTTCTTATCATATTTGACTAAAAATTACTTTTGTTAGGTTCAAGAAGTATTTCTGGCAGTTTGCCTGGTGGTACCAAAGAGACACAGGCAATGCTGGAGTTCTGTGCAGCAAACAAAGTATATCCAGAAATTGAACTCATCAATATTCAGTACGTAAATGAGGCACTCGAGAGGCTTGTAAAAAGAGATGTGAAGTTTCGTTTTGTGATCGACATTAAGAACTCTCTCAAGTGATTTCATATAAGAGAGCTGCTGTGTGGAGCTTCCCCAGAGCCTATAAAAGCCACGGTTTATTTGTATTCAGAACTATGGACTCTTAATAATGATATTTTTGTAACTCCTTATGGATGAACGTATTTAATTTTGAGCTTTTGTTGTCAGCTTTCTCTCACATATATAAATATAGATATGTTTTATGTTTTTTTTGCTTCAGGATAATGTGCTGTTTAATTTGTTTTTTTTTATACTCTGGGTATTGTTATGAAAAAGGCTTTTGGCCAAAATTCATATTTTGCAGGATTGTAAATTTAAAATTGTATAGTTTAAGGTTCTTTTGTTTCCCCTAGGTGAGGGTAAAAAACAAATAAAAAAACATACAAAAACTCTACTTAGCTTTGTGCCAGATGCATACTCACAGATTGCACCGAGTAATTTTGAGCTAACAATGTATTGCCCCTTTAAATTGTGCTCTGCCATTAAATTTAATAAAGCTCTGGCACATGATGAGGCATGGAAGCTTAGACTATACTTTTTGTCGTTAGGACTCCGTCATTAGTATTATACTCACTTATTAGCACAAATGGGTGCTTTAGGACAGCAAGGTTTATTTATTTTGTTTCATATTTTCTAACACTAACTATTAATCTGTGAAAGAACCCAAGTTGGATCACCTGATAGGGAAATTCTTTGTGCACCGTGGGTGGTGTAGAAAATCCGATGTGGAGCACATAGCTTTATATGATTGGTCCATGTAGCCATCGCTTTTCAATGTACATTTAATGCATATAGTTTCATTTTTTTATTTAAAAATTTTGTATGACAAAAATATCCCTATCCTTTGGAAAAAATTATAACATCTTGTGGCATATTATAACTTCCTACATGCAACATGTCATAATATGGTCCAAAAAATTATGACATTCGGTCGCATATTATGATATCCTGTATTAAATTATGACTTCCTGCATGCAGGATGTCATAATATGGCCTAGAATGTTGTTGATGCAAAAATTTGCTTGCGCCGGAGAAGCTGGAGTCGGGGAAGCCGCGGTCGCCGTCGGGACCTGCAAGGGAAGTCTAAACCGGAGGTGGGGTTGCTCCGGCAAGACCCTCCGACGCTCAAGTCAGTTCTCTGTCTCAACAAGAATGGAGTGCTCGAACGGAGAATTTAGCAGAGTTTTGAGATAAGGAAATGAGCTTAAGGAATAACGTATCTGGGTCCCCCTTTTATAGGCGGAGGAGGCAACGGATTGATGGCGACGTTTATAACCGTCTGGTAGTGGGCCGCCCATGGTCAGGGAAATTGATTGCGAAAGATAGTGGGGTAGACCCGTGGCTATCGTCATAGCCCGCCACGTAGGGCCTGTTGCAGGTAGTGGAGTGGCGTCCGTTGCCGCTAGTTGTCAGCGAGTAGTGGGATCGTGCAGCACCTGCCGCAGGGAGCGGAGCAGAATCGTGGCCGTTGACACAGCCTGTCAGAGAGTAATGGGTCCGCCGCAGGGGGTGATGGAGCTGCGCGAAATCCGCTACAGGAAGTGGAACAGGATCATGGTGGTTATTGTGATCTGCCAGGGGGCGCGGATCTGCTGATCGAGGCTCGGTAGTGGTCGGAGTTCGGGAGGGGTCCTCCTGCAATTTAAAATTAAAGGCGAGGTCCGGCTCTCGTAGGAGTCCGAATGGAGCTTGCCAGCAGTTGATACTGAGAGCGGAGCCCGGCTCCCGTAGGAGTCCGGGCGGAGCTGTGCTGCTGTCGGCGGTGGAGCCCGGCTCCCGTAGGAGTCCGGGTGGAGCTACGCTGCTGTCGGCGGTGGAGCCCGGCTCCCGTAGGAGTCCGGGCGGAGCTACGCTGCTGTCGGCGGTGGAGCCCGGCTCCCGTAGGAGTCCGGACGCGGCTGCGCTGCTGTCGGCGGTGGAGCCCGGCTCCGTAGGAGTCCGGGCCGCTGCTGGAGCCCGGCTCCGTAGGAGTCCGGGCAGAGCTACGCTGCTGTCGGCGCTCCACCGGCTCCCGTAGGAGTCCGGGCGGAGCTACGCTGCTGTCGGCGGTGGAGCCCGGCTCCCGTAGGAGTCTGGACGCGGCTGCACTGCTGTCGGCGGCGGAGCCCGGCTCCCGTAGGAGTCCGGGCGCGGCTGCGCTGCTGTCGGCGGCGGAGCCCGGCTCCCGTAGGAGTCCGGGCGGAGCTACGCTGCTGTCGGCGGCGGAGCCCGGCTCCCGTAGGAGTCCGGGCGGAGCTACGCTGCTGTCGGCGGTGGAGCCCGGCTCCCGTAGGAGTCCGGGCGGAGCTACGCTGCTGTCGGCGGTGGAGCCCGGCTCCCGTAGGAGTCCGGGCGGAGCCGTTCTGCTGTCGATGGAGGAGCCCGGCTACTCGAAGTCGATTCCGTCGAGGATTTCGGCTGTGGGTATTTTATACCCAACACCAATCCCCCTACTTCCGAGTTTGAATTTCAAGCGAAGGAAGTACACACAGAGAGAGATGTGCACAGCCGGAATCGCCCCTTCGAATCCTGCGCACTGCCGCCCCCAGATATTTTGACATTTAATGCGTGCACGCCAGAGTCCGCTTTTCGGTGAAGGTGACCTGAAAAGTCTTTTCGGAACCCCCGTTGAAACGCGATCCCAAGCATCGTGTCGCGGGAATTTGCGAGCGGTCAACCTTCGATGGCGATGAAGGGGATAAGCGTGACACGTGGCACACACCAGCTGGCCCAGGAATACCCGCCGTCATAACTGCGCCAGGATCCGTCGGCTATTTAAACCCCTCAGTCCCTTCGTGGCTTCATCCTGGTGCTTTTCTTTCGCCTGAGAGTCTTGCTTCTCTCGCCCCAGTCCTTGTCTCCTTCCCTCGCACCATGTCCTCTACTCGGGAGGCTGTTCTTGAGGGAATCTTTAGGGCTTGGAGGAAGGTGAGGAGGAGAATGGCGGCCGGTGAGAATCTCCGTCGTTTTAAAGGGGGCCCAAGGAAGAATTCCTTCAACAACAGAGGTTTAATAACGGGGGCTGTCGGTGAAGTTATTCTGCCTGCGAATTTCGGAGTAGCAAGGCGGGGCGATACCGGTCAAGAGGGCAGAGCAGTCGTCATAAGCCATGACTGGATCCTTGATGCTGTCGGGGCCGAGAGACCAGAGGCGGTCGGCGTCGACGGTGGGGCAGTAGAACTTGTTGCGGGGACGGTGGAAGTGACGCATGCCGACCTTGCCGAAGCATCTTGGGTGGAGGCCGTCGTGGTGCATTCGGAGATGAGGTACATCTCTGGTGTCGCCACCGCTCCTGAAGTGGCTACGGTTCTTCTTGAAACAGGTCTTCGCTACTGCCGCCGTTGCCCTTACTGCCTCTGGAGATCTATCCCACCCCTTTCCCGCTAAGGTTGGGACTTCGGAAACAGAATGAGGCGAGATGGGGCGAGAGCTTTACACGCACTGGAGAACGTGACTGAGAAGGATAGAGACGGAGAGAGGAGTTCGTAGCTCGGAGCGGCCTCCGGTTCGTCCTGCCCGAACCGTGCTTGCGAGACTTGCGATGACGTGTATCTTCTTTTTCTTCTTCTTTTTTCCTGACCCACCGGGTCCTGTAACGTATACTTCTGTTAAATGAAAAAGTGATTTTGGTACCTCGTCTGCATCTTGTGTTAAATAGTTGTCTGTCGAATTTCTTCATTTTCCTTCTCTTTGTCTGTGTTACGTCGTCCCAAGGTCGTCGGCGACCTCTTCAGTTCATGCGGGGTCGTCATTCGCCGAGCTCCTTTTCGGCTTTTATGCCGTTCGAAGATACCCACTTGTCAGGTTTGCTTGGATTTTTCTCCGCTGAAGTCGGGGCTAAGTTCGGCTCCCTCGATAGTCCGAACGGAGAAGCCCTCCTGAAGTTGGAGTAGCCCGGCTCTCGTAAGAGTCAGGGCAAAGTTTTCCTGCAATCAAAGTTATAGGCAAAGTCCGGCTTCCGTAGAAGTCCGGGCGGGGTTGTCTTGTAGCTGAAGTCGGCGATGGAGCCCGGCTCCCGTAGGAGTCTGGGTGAAGTCTTTTTTGTTGTTGGAACCCGGCTCCTGTAGGAGTCCGGGTAAAGTCTTCTCTGCCGTTAGAACCCGGCTCCCGTAGGAGTCCGGGCCTTTCATTTTGCTCGAGCCGGCGTGAGGTTCTCCTCGTGTTCCTGACACGGCCGTGGGGGTACATTGGGGCGTTGTAAGGCCTCTCCCCCTATCCGGTCTAAAAGAACCGGGTTTTTGACTTTGCTCAAGTTAGGGCGAAGTTTTTCTTCTGTCCCTAACAGGGCTGTGGGGGCACATATGGGCGTTGCGAGGCCTCTCCCCCCATCCGGTCTAAAAGAACCGGGTCTTCGACTTTGCTCAAGTTAGGACGAGGTTCTCCTCCTGTCCCTAACAGGGCTGTGGGGGCACATATGGGCGTTGCGAGGCCTCTCCCCCATCCGGTCTAAAAGAACCGGGCCTTCGACTTTGCTCAAGTTAGGGCGAGGTTCTCCTCCTGTCCCTAACAGGGCTGTGGGGGCACATATGGGCGTTGCGAGGCCTCTCCCCCCATCCGGTCTAAAAGAACCGGGCCTTCGACTTTGCTCAAGTTAGGACGAGGTTCTCCTCCTGTCCCTAACAGGGCTGTGGGGGCACATATGGGCGTTGCGAGGCCTCTCCCCCATCCGGTCTAAAAGAACCGGGCCTTCGACTTTGCTCAAGTTAGGGCGAGGTTCTCTTCATGTCCCTAACAGGGCTGTGGGGGCACATATGGGCGTTGCGAGGCCTCTCCCCCCATCCGGTCTAAAAGAACTGGGCCTTCGACTTTGCTCAAGTTAGGGCGAGGTTCTCCTCCTGTCCCTAACAGGGCTGTGGAGGCACATATGGGCGTTGCGAGGCCTCTCCCCCCATCCGGTTTAAAAGAACCGGGCCTTCGACTTTTATAAGGTTGCCCTCTTGTTTTTGATACAGTTTGCTTGAATTGTCCCAAGACAAATGGGCACGCATTTTTTGATTAGGACGAAATTACTGGTAGTACATCCGTAAGTTTTCTGAGCTCTATGGTCGCGGGAGGTCGGCTCCTCCGAGCTCCTTAAGATAATAAGTTTCAGGCCGGACTACTTCTTTGACCTCGTAAGGTCTCTCCCAGTTTGGGGCAAGCTTCCCCTGGCCCTGTGGTTGTGAGACGGCAGCTCGTCGGAGCACCAGGTCCCCTGCTTTAAATGCCTTGTTCTTGACTCGGGCGTTGTAATATCGGGCAACTTTCTGTCTGTAAGCTGCCATTCGAACTGAGCAATCTCCCGCCTTTCTTCCAGCAGGTCGAGGTTGGCTCTGAGACTTTGTGCGTTTTGGGGTTCGTCGAATGCCGCGACCCATGCCGACGGGAGTTTAAGCTCGATCGGGATGACGGCTTCCGTACCAAAGGCTAAAGCAAAGGGAGTCTCCCCTGTAGGCAACCTCTGGGTGGTTCGATACGCCCATAGCACATGATAAAGTTCGTCCGCCCAGGTTCCTTTTGCTTTTTCGAGCCTGGTCTTAATCCCCTGTAAAAGGGTTCTGTTAGTTACCTCAGCTTCGCCGTTCGCCTGAGGATGGGCCACTGATGTGAAGTTGTGGGAGATGTTTAGATCTTCACAGAATTCAGCAAATCTGGCTCCCGCGAATTGCCGTCCATTATCAGTGATTAGGGTTCTAGGCAAACCGAACCTGCACACGATCGATTTCCAGACAAAATCCTGCACTTTCGCTTCTGTGATTTTGGCTAGTGGCTCGGCCTCGACCCATTTGGTGAAGTAGTCGATTGCTACAAGGAGGAATTTCCTTTAACCGGAGCCATGGGAAAGGGGCCAAGAATATCCATCCCCCATTGTGCAAAAGGCCATGGGGCACTCAAGGGTGTGAGCTCGGTAGCAGGTTGTCTCTGAACGTTGGCGTATCTCTGGCATCGATCACACTTTTTGACATATTCGATTGAATCATGATGCATTGTTGGCCAGTAATACCCTTGGCGGAGTAGCTTGTGGGATAGAGACCTGGCACCCAAATGGCTTCCGCAAGCTCCCTCGTGTACTTTCCATAAAGCGTAGTCAGCTTCTGAGGGTCGGAGCACCTCAAGAGGGGCAAGGAGTACGATCTTTTGTACAATTTGCCCTCATAAAGGATGTACCGGGAGGCTTGATTTCGGAGTTTCCGGGCCTCTTTCGCGTCCTGGGGGAGAATCCCATCTCTAAGATAGGTTATCAGCGGGTCGACCCAGCTGGGCTCGTGGTCGATCTCCATTACGAGTCGCGGTTCTTCTGTACTCGGATGTTTTAAAACTTCAAAGAGGATGCCTTTGGGCAATTCGGCCGGAGCCGATGTCGCCAGTTTGGAGAGAAGATCGGCTCTGGTATTCTCCGACCTTGAAATTTGTCTGATGTCAAAATTGCCAAAGGCAGGGGTGAACTCCTTCACCTTCTCAAGATATTTGGCCATACTGTCCTCCCGCGCTTCAAAGCTCCCGCTGACTTGCCCCACCACAAGTTGGGAATCGCTGTGCACCCGGAGTTGACCTATTCCAAGCTCCCTGGCGATCCTCAATCCTGCGATCAGAGCTTCATATTCCGCTCCATTGTTTGTTGTGGGGAATTCGAAGCATAGAGCGTACTCTGCGACGACTCCCTCCGGGCTGGTCAAGATCAGGCCTGCACCCGCGCCTGCCATGTTGGAAGATCCGTCCACATGGAGGGTCCAAAAATGATCGGAGGAACTGGCTTCTTCGTCGGGAGAGTTCGGTTGAGTCTTCAGGTCATCAATTTTGCTTTGCTCGGGTTCGGCCTCCTCGGGGATGGTGCATTCTACTATGAAATCCGCCAATATTTGAGCCTTTATTGCCGGTCTAGGTTTGTAGTTGATGTCGAATTCTGTGAGCTCGATTGCCCATTTCGCCATTCTCCCAGAGGTATCAGCTCGGTGCAAAACCGCCTTGATCGGTTGGTCGGTGAGTAACTCACCGTGTGCCCTTGAAAGTAAGGCCGGAGTCTCCGAGCTGCAATCAACAAGGCGTAGGTTAGTTTTTCTAATTTAATATACCTGATCTCGGCGTCCCTCAACACGCGACTAATGTAGTAGACCGGTCGCTGGACTTTCATTTCCTCTTTAACAAGGACAGCTGCAAGGGCTGTGGGAGAGACTGCCAGGTACAAAAATAGTTTCTCCTTAGGCTCGGGCTTCGCCAGCAGTGGGGGCGAGCTAAGGTAGCTTTTTAATTCTTCGAATGTCTGTTGGCATTCAGAGGTCCAACAGAAGTTCTTCGGCTGCTTGAGGGTTTGAAAGAAGGGCAAACATCGTTCGGCCGACCTCGCGACAAAGCGATTAAGAGCCGCAACTCTTTCCGTGAGGCACTGAACCTCCTTGATCGACCTTGGGGCGGTCATGTTTTGGATGGCGCGAATTTTCTCTGGATTGGCCTCGATCCCGCACCCCGATACCATGAAGCCCAAGAACTTTCCTGAGGTTACCCCAAAGGCGCATTTGGTCGGGTTCAGCTTCATTCTATACCTCCGAAGAGCGCCAAAGGTTTCCTCGAGGTCGGCGACATGATTTCCGGAAGACCTGCTTTTCACGAGCATATCGTCCACATAAACCTCCATGTTTCGGCCGATCTGCTTCTTGAAGATTTTGTTCACCAGTCACTGATAGGTTGCGCCCGCGTTCTTGAGGCCGAAAGGCATAACCCTGTAGCAGTAAAGGCCGCGATTAGTGATAAAAGCCATCTTTTCTTCATCTTCTGATGCCATTCTAATCTGGTTATAGCCGGAGAACGCGTCCATAAAAGTGAGAAGCTCATGGCCCGAGGTAGCGTCCACCAGTTGGTCGATCCTGGGAAGGGGGTAGCTGTCCTTTGGGCAAGTCTTATTCAGCTTTTTGAAGTCGATACACATCCTCCACTTGCCGTTTGCCTTCTTAACCAAGACAACATTGGAGATCCACTCAGGATAATTGACTTCCTTGATGAATCCGGCCTTGAGAAGTTTATCAACTTCCTCGGCTATTGCCTTCTGCCTCTCCGGGGCATGATTCCGGATTTTTTCTTTTGTCGGCCGATGTTTAGGGTCGACCGCCAGATGATGTTCCATGACTTCTGTGTCAATCCCCGGCATATCCGTCGGGACCCATGCGAAAACGTCCGCATTCCTTCGGAGAAAATCCACGAGACGCGTCCGCACCTCCTCCTCCAGGTTGGAGCCAATTAACACCACATGCTCCGCATTCCCGTCATTCAAGAGAATTGGTATTAGGTCCTCGATCGGACCGCCCCTCTCTTCAGTGAGGTCATCGCGCGCATCCAATCCGTCGACCGGACAGAGGTCCGCTTGATCATTTCTTTGCAGGGCAATGTTGTAGCAGTGCCTGGCCAGCGCTTGGTCTCCCCGGACTTCTCCGATCCCCTTGTTGGTGGGGAACTTCAATTTCAAATGGTAGGTCGAAACAACGGCTCTGAGGGCATTGAGGCCGGGTCGGCCAAGAATTGCATTGTAGGCAGATGGCGCCTTTACCACCAGGAAATTCACCAGGGCTCTGGACTGCTTTGGATGCTGACCCGCGGTCACAGTTAGAGCTACCATTCCTTCCGTCGGAACGGCGTCACCAGTAAACCCTATTAAGGGGGAGCAAATCGGCCTTAGATGACCGCCAAGAGCGGCCATTCTTGAAAAGGCATTGTAGAACAAGATGTCGGACGAACTTCCGTTGTCGACGAGAATGCGGCGGACATCATAATTTGCTATGTTCAAGGAAACTACGACCGCGTCGTTATGAGAGAATTGGACTCCTTGGGCGTCTTCTTCAGTGAAGGCTATGGGTTCTTCAACTTTTTGCCGCTTGAGGGGTGCAGCTGATGTGCTGATTGCCTCCCGTCGGGATTCCCCCGAGATGACATTGACGGAATCCGGCGGAGACTGGTCGCCCGGCCACCCTTTATCGGCGACCACAGCTGGAGGTAGTTGTGCAGAAACCTCGCGAGAGGGCATCGAACGGGGAAAAGAGGATTGGGTGCCGGAAAAGATGGCCGGAAGCGGGTCCGTTGAGCGCTCCTTCAAGAACAAGGGTGCTGCGAAGACACGCCCCCTTCCTCTAGCGCCAATCCTGTTGGTGCAAAAATCTGCTTGCGCCGGAGAAGCTGGAGTCGGGGAAGCCGCGGTCGCCGCCGGGACCTGCAAGGGAAGTCTAAACTGGAGGTGGGGTTGCTCCGGCAAGACCCTCCGACGCTCAAGTCAGTTCTCTGCCTCAACAAGAATGGAGTGCTCGAACGGAGAATTTAGCAAAGTTTTGAGATAAGGAAATGAGCTTAAGGAATAACGTATCTGGGTCCCCCTTTTATAGGCGGAGGAGGCAACGGATTGATGGCGACGTTTGTAACCGTCTGGTAGTGGGCCGCCCATGGTCAGGGAAATTGATTGCGAAAGATAGTGGGGTAGACCCGTGGCTATCGTCATAGCCCGCCACGTAGGGCCTGTTGCAGGTAGTGGAGCGGCGTCCGTTGCCGCTAGTTGTCAGCGAGTAGTGGGATCGTGCAGCACCTGCCGCAGGGAGCGGAGCAGAATCGTGGCCGTTGACACAGCCTGTCAGAGAGTAATGGGTCCGCCGCAGGGGGTGATGGAGCTACGCGGAATCCGCTACAGGAAGTGGAACAGGATCATGGGGTTATTGTGATCTACCAGGGGGTGCGGATCTGCTGATCGAGGCTCGGCAGTGGTCGGAGTTCGGGAGGGGTCCTCCTGCAATTTAAAATTAAAGGCGAGGTCCGGCTCTCGTAGGAGTCCGGATGGAGCTTGCCAGCAGTTGATACTGAGAGCGGAGCCTGGCTCCCGTAGGAGTCCGGGCGGAGCTGTGCTGCTGTCGGCGGTGGAGCCCGGCTCCCGTAGGAGTCCGGGCGGAGCTACGCTGCTGTCGGCGGTGGAGCCCGGCTCCCGTAGGAGTCCGGGCGCGGCTGCGCCTGCGCTGCTGTCGGCGGTGGAGCCCGACTCCCGTAGGAGTCCGGGCGGAGCTACGCTGCTGTCGCGGCGGAGCCCGGCTCCCATAGGAGTCCGGGCGGAGCTACGCTGCTGTCGGCGGTGGAGCCCGACTCCCGTAGGAGTCCGGGCGGAGCTACGCTGCTGTCGGCGGTGGAGCCCGGCTCCCGTAGGAGTCCGGGCGCGGCTGCGCTGCTGTCGGCGGTGGAGCCCGGCTCCCGTAGGAGTCCGGGCGGAGCTACGCTGCTGTCGGCGGTGGAGCCCGGCTCCCGTAGGAGTCCGGGCGGAGTCGTTCTGCTGTCGATGGAGGAGCCCGGCTACTCGAAGTCGATTCCGTCGAGGATTTCGGCGTGGGTATTTTATACCCAACAAATGTTATAATATAGAAGGAATATTTTTATCCAACCATTTTCCAACATGCATTTAATGCTTGTAGTTTACTTTTTTATTTAAAAATTTTAAATGATGAAAATATCCCTACTCTTTAGAAAAAAATTATAATATCATGTGGCATATTATGACATCCTGCATTAAAATTATAACTTCCTACATGCAGAATGTCATAATATGGACTTAAGATGTCATAATTTTTTTCAAAAAGCAATGGTATTTTCGTCATTCAAAATTTTCAAACGAAAAGCGAAACTGCAGGCATTAAATGTACGTCGAAAAGTAGTGGCTATGTAGACGAATCATATAAAGCGATACGCTCCACATCGTATTTTCTATGTCATCTGCGATGCACAAAGAATTTCTCTAACCTGATATTCAATATCCAACATATGGCCTGCTAGAAGTGTATCAGAAAGCGTTTACTTGGATCTTAAAAAGGAAGTAAAAATCAATACTTGTTGTGGATCCTATCACATCCCAAATCTGTGACATAATATGAGGAATATCACCCTCGATAACACGAAGCTAATCAATCATAATCAACTGAACTTCATTATAAATAAAAGATGATAAAAGAATCACTTCCATCATTTCTCAAGTAAATAAATCAAGATTGCTTTAATGCATCTAAATCTAATATCAAATACCAAAATTCAGACTCAAAATTCATAAATAGTCAATGACAAGTCCATAATTATTCAATAATTCAAGCTCGCTAGCGTAGGCCCGCAAATTTGGATTATCTGTCAGTCCCAACATTGTTTGTGTAGATAGAAAAAGAAAAAGAAAAATATATACTCTATATCAACTCAATAAGTAAAGCTTACATTATCTTATCCAGATCAAACATAAATTTATATATACATCAATAAATTATTTAAAGAAGATGATTATTATTAAAAAAAATTTATAATAATAGCATATCATAAATCAATAATGCTCTTGCATATGGATAAATCATGCATTTTATATACACATAGTTTCCAATGTATAACATAAATAAATTCATAAATCATATTAACTTTATAGATAAAGTCATAAATCATATTAACTTTATAAATAAAGTCATAAATTATCTGTTATTTTAGTCATATCATAATTCTTAATAATTCACTTAAACAAAATACTAAGATCACTTTATACCCATGATAGGACCATAATCAAATCATATCAATTACTATAATCTACTTACAAGGGCTGTATATCGAGCTACTATAATCTGCTGCGGAGGGCTATATGCCAAGCTATTATAACTCGCTAGTGAAGATCATATGCCGAGCTACTACAACCCACTAGCGAGAGCCATATACCAAGTTACTGTAACCCACTGACGAGGACCGTGCATAGCTATCTGAGGGTCGTTTTTATATTTCTTAAAATAAATATTTTTAAATTATTTTTCATCGAATCATATTTTTTAAAATCATACATAAATAACATACTAAATAATTTTACAGAGCTCATAGTCCATAAGTAATTTTTAATAATAAAGTAATTGTGAAATTATTTTTTTCATGATAAAATATAAATTTCATAAATATGAAGTTTATATTTTATAAACAAGTCATTCATATTAAAATATTCATAGAATCACTATTTTATGATAAATCATGAGTTTCACAATACATATACTTGATCTTTATTCTATAAAAATATAAAATATTTTTTTATGATAAAATAAATGATAATTTGAAAAAAAATAAGAAGTGTTGGGATTACTTACCTCTTCCATCTAGTCCTTCAAATTTATTAGATAAATTTATCAATCCTATTTAATATATAAAAAATGTAATTAATTTCTATTTGATAAATTCAATCATAAGAAAAGAAGACTGTAGATTGGATGGTCAATCCAATAGGCTGTCCGAATATCAAGATAATTCAGGACCTCCTACTCGAGGGTCAGATTTAAGTGACTTAATTAAGAAATCATGAAGCATGGATTGGATCAAGACCAAAATCAATCAATATGGTTCATCAATAATGGATTTCAAAGATACTTGATATGATCGGGATAGGGTTGACATAATGCACGGATATCAAAACGACTTTAGATCTTTTTAGAAAGACCATCTCAAGTTCATATTAGGAATCATGGATCTATCAGAGAGAGAAAGATAAAGGGTACAAAAAAAAATTCTAGAGAGGAGAGAGAGACAAGAGAGAGAACCCTTCTCTCTCTCTTTTTTCTTTTCTTTTCATTTCCTCTCTTTTTTTCTTTTCTTTTTTCTTCCTTTCTTGACTGAACAGGAAAAATACGGGTGGAGGTTGATACTCCAATGGGATGCGGTGACACAGCCGAAGGTCCGACATTGACGACTGACGGTGATAGAGCAGGAGATGACTAGTGAAAAATCATGAGAAAAGGCCTAAAAATAAGGGATTATGCTTTTTTCAATCCATGGCTGTTCACCGATGGCCATGACTTTATCGAAAAGTGTCATAGGGAGACTATAGGATCCGATCAAGAGTTCGACATCAAGAGGCGATTGCATCGGGAACTAGAACAAGAGGAAAAAAGGGACCGAAAAATAGAAGAAGTGGGTGGGAGGTCTTCTTTGGTCGATTTTCGATAAAGTGGGTGGCTGATGGTGGTGCCTAAGGCTAAGAAAAGAAGGGGAAGAGAGAGAGGGGGAAGGATCGGGGTCATACCTTGGCTCCAGTGCCATCTCCGGTCTCAATTTTCGATGGGCATGAAGAAAGGAATCCGATAAAAATCGGAAGAAAAAGAGAAAAAAACTCGATGATCTCCGATGGAGAATCATGGAAGAAGGATGGGGGGCCTATTTAAAGAAAGTTTTAGGATTTAATTGTCCTGGAACTCCAGCTTCTTTCCGAATTCCATCAAAGACGAAGGCTCTTGTCAAGAGTTTTCTTCCAGTGGTTTGTTTTTTTTTTTTTTTTTTTTCCCTTGACCACTCTAGGATTCATGCAACTGGCCTTCAGGATCAGGTTATCACAGATCCCGCGTCACAATAATTCCATCTGATCTGCCCTTTTAACAAGATGCCCCCACCAGTCACTCATTTTATTAGCAAATATCCTTTTTTTTTTTTTTTTTTTTGACAACCAAAGTGAGTTCCGTGGTGAAAAGTACCAAAGGCTAGTGCTCTCTGATTTTACCAAAGCAGGAATTTATTGCACGCTCTGCACAAGCCTCTATGTTCTGAAGCTCACATCCATTCACTGAGGATGGAATTGATGTGGTTACGTAAATTTGGACTCTAGAACATTTCTTTTTGAATGTTCCTCTGTTCCAAGTATTTAGAGCATGTTGGACAAAATGGAAATTGTATTTGTTATGTGATTGACACAATCTTAACAAGAAAGAAAAAGGTTAATAAAATGTCAACAAGACAATGGTTGAGATGTCTGTTATTGGAAGTTTATCTTATCCAGTTGCCTGCAATCATACCTGCCTGACCTGTCATCTTAAGGTCAAATGGAACCCTTAGAAGTCTCTTGGTAATAGATTGACCGGAGAAAGCCCAATTCTGGCTCTAATCTTACCAGAGTCAATTTTCCTCCGAAAGCATTTCTTATGTCCAGGTTATTGTGTCTGCGAAGCTGTTTAGCATATGGTGATCCATCCATTGGGATCATAATTTTTCAGCTGCCTTTTGATTTAGTTTCCAAATGACTTCAGTGCTCTTTTACTTCGAGGATAACTATTGTAACCTGGGACCTAACTTTTCCCAGCCTAAACAAAAAAATCAATAAACGGAGAAGCAAATAAATAAAAATAAAGCCTCCAATATCATGTCACACGGAATGTCAGTGGAATAGCGACAAGAAGGTAGAAGTGAATGTACAAACAAATTTGGCTAAAAAGGTTATTTCCAAGGAGTAGTAGATCTATACTGAAAAGAAAATGATAGAGAATTGGAGGAGATCATATGGTCTTGTACACTTGGGTTATCAAGGGATCTAAGTACTTTGATCCTTGCTTAGGAATGTAGAAAAATAAGAAGACCTAATAAAACATGAATGAATATCGTGAAAAGGAAAAAGAAATAAATAAATAAGGACAAAGGCAATAAGATTGCTTGGCTACTGAGGATTCTGATGGTACAAGGCCTGCTGCTTATGGTTACAGTGCAGGTGCTGATTTTAACTTCCATGGAAAATGCCTTGAGACTGGTCAGAGGTCTCCCTAAAGGCCTCTGAGCTCAGGTTCTCTGATTTTAATCCTGTGAAGTTCTTCACAGGATTGGGCAAATACAGCACTCCAATTAACCTTAGCATACGACATCGATCATCTTATTATAGTGCGACACGTACCCTTACAGGTCCAGAGCAGCATCGAATTGCCAGTTGAGGACTTACATGCATCAGCATTAGTCATCGATTCATATTCATGTGAATAGAATTCAAATCATGAGTAAATGCAGCATATCATACTCCAAATAGTTTTTGCTACAACATGATGAACTCAAAATGAGATGCAATATAGGATCTCAAACAGCCATAATCTTGCCAGATTTCAATGTAATTTAGTTCTTATTGGCAGAAAATCACAAAAGCATCATCATTGTCCTACATGTTGCTACTTTCTCCCTGAAGACCATGACCGCAATAAACATATATAGCCAACTTTATCGTGTTGCCAACTACATGTAAATCTTCGAAATTATGTGCTCGATGAACCACCATGCCCACACAAATTAACAGAAATCCTAAATGCAGAGCTAACAAATTTTAATGCTGGCCCATGATCAACCTGAATCTAAGAACTGTTATAACGTACAGTTTTTGTGAAAAAACAAAAAAAATTGATACCAGAGGATCTTTGTTCTGTTTCATGGGTTCTGCAATGTAGCAGACCATGCATGTTGAAGCTACGTTTGGTATGGTATGTCATAATGGAATCTGCACATATTCATTTCACAATCACATCAAGATCCCACGAGAAACAATACTAAAATAGTGAACAGTACTGGAAGAACTAGACCACCTCTTCTGGGCTGAAGTAAACTGATTACCAAACCGGTGGCAGCCATTCCAATTAACTAAAAGTGAGGCTTCGCCTGGAAATCCAATAATTCTATTATCAATAAAGCAGTTAAAGATATTGGAAACACCCTTCCACCTTGGCTGGAATCATTTAGATTAGGCCTATAGGTGTATACAAAAGGGTTACTTCCAAAAGGTATTGTCTGCTACCTAACAATCTGCTTGAAGTACCTCAATACTTCTGCTCTCTGTCGGCTCCTTTCGATCTGCTGCTGCTACTCAGGGATCTACCGAACCGCCTCCGACCTTTTTAGTTGCTCACAAGATCTCTTAAAGATCTGAATTCGAGTCCTGATCGGAGACAGAACTCTGATTGCAACTCAAACCAGCCTCCTAACCGTCAGATCACAATCGGCTCGTCTTGGGCCCTTCGATCGTACCTCATCAAGCCTCATCCGCATGCCCAAACCTCCTGATCAGCTCTAGACCGTCCGATCCATGCCCGATGTTGATTACAGCCGTTGGATCACGTAATCGGTCCATAAATCCGTAGACCATAAGAAACGTCCTAAAAAATAGCGTCGGTCCATCGTGGACCGCATGAAATCCAAAGGAAACAGCGACTCGGTCCATGCGCTCTCGCATGGACTGCTGATCCACCATGGACTGCGGTGAAAAATCCGCTGCGGGCCTCGCCCACCATCGGCCTGTGCCGGTCTGTGCACCCCTCCGATGGCTCATGAGTCATACCAACTACTTTTTGGTTCTCTCACGCGTATTTCCTCAATCCGAATTCTATTTGAACTATTCTTGAGCTCATTAGACTCCGTTCGTTGTTCTGGATCTCGTTCTGAGCTTATTATAAACCGAATCTCGAGGTATTTTTCTCAACATGATATTTTTTAAATTTTTTAAGATTTAATTATAAAAAATCTAAATTTAAAAGAATGTTTATGTAATTATAAATAGCGTCAAACCAACCACATCAACGCAGGATGTAGCACCCAAAGACTGATTCTTTAAATTAGATTTATTGCGGAGTCAATTGGTTTTGGGCGTGATGTTAGGACTTGCTAATCGCTTCTTTTTATGCTTATTGGAACGTGTAATAAAATAACAAACACAATAAAAATAAACCGCAGACTGACACCGACTTTGTCTACGATAGAATAAGTAAACCAAATAATTCCTCAGAAGAACTCAGTCTTTGATCTAGATTTCTCGTGGAGTCATTTGTCCTTGGGACTGACGTTAGGGAGGAGGTGTATCTCAAGAACGAAGGAAAGACCAGGTCTTGCTTCTTATACCTAGTTTGTTGGAGGTTGGAACATGTAATAAAATAGACCCATCTTTTAAACTAGATTTATCCAGGAGACTATTGTTTTGGGGGTGGTGTCAGGGTTGCGGTGTATCTCGAGGATTGAGAAGGCGTAATCCTGCCCCGTATACTTCACTTGCTTTGCTCCGCCATGATTTGAGATCTCCCAACTTCCTCATTCACAACGACCGGTTTCAGGATCCAACGCAGATGAATAAAGTCCAATCTCTTAGCAAAATATCAACCCGGTTTGGCTTTATTGGTAATTAATGAGATCATTTAAGTCCATAACTCAACTAACCAAAATATTCAATTCAGAAAAAATTTAAAATGGATGAAATTAAATTAGATTATGTTGCTTGAGTAGGATCACATGAAATGTATCAACTTTGGAGTAGTTTGAAACATCATAAAAGAAAATTAGATTGAATTGCTCGAACTTTCTATGATAAATGCTCAATATACAAAAAAAAAAAAAAAATCTCATGCACAGAATTATGTATGTGATGCGTAGCTCTCTATTTATGCCTTTAAGAATCTAACTGGAAGAATATTGTATATTGTGGCTTGGCCTAAAAATTACGGGGTTTGCGTCGGGTTAAACCAGCTGGAGTTAGCTGCTCCCCCCTGCGGTCATGGTTTCCTTAGCTTTACCGTTAGTGAAGTACAATCATGTTCATCAAACGGCCACTTCCAGTCTTCTATAAATAGATAGGAAGATCATCCGGGTCCTGTAACGTAGCACAGCAATCCCGCCATTGAGTTCGAGGGAGACGAAACATCTCTCTCCGCAGCACAGCAGCAGATCCAAATCGCCCGACCGTAATTCTCTTCAAAGATAACTGTTGGAGAATACCCACCGACCGACCGACTGACGGCCGGATCGACCGTCCGACCGACCGACTGATGGCCGGAGGGACCGACCTACCGACCGACAGCCGGAAGCGACCGACTGACGGACGCCATCACCGGCCAATTAACGGCCCATCACCGACTGAGGGTATGTCGGACGTACCTCTCCTGACCGACTGAACCCGGAGGTCTGATGGCCGACTCACGTAAGGCTCGCCGACTAACGGAGGGGCCCGACGCCACTCAGCTGGCCACCGACCTAGGGTCGGTCGACTCCACCGATCGCCGTACAGCCGTCAGAGCTTGTCAGTCCTGACAGCCGCATGCGGCACGACCATCTAGGGATATTGTCCCGTCGAGGGCATTGTCAACCCTAGCGATTTGACAGCCCCACGGCGACATGACACTTTCACGGCGACTCTGACAGTCTACAGTGAGTTGACAATTCTTCACTTGTCTGCGCCATTAATGACGGCGCCATACCGTGCTCCACTATATAAATCGGGGAAGGCAACAGTGCAAGGGATCCGCTCCCCCCCCACTTCTCGACTTCGAGACCACAGGCTCGCTCCTCTCTCCCTCTCTCCCTCGATTGAGCTCTCTGTCTTCATTTCACTGTTGTCCATTCACCTCTCTGACTTGACCGTCGGAGGGTCCCCGCCGGAGCTGCCTCCGGTCAGTGTGGACTTCTTGTTTTGCAGGTGCGCATTCCCCGGCGATCGGACGACGAGGCGATTGGCCACAACAGATTGGCGCGCCAGGTAGGGGGACACGATGACAAAGATAAGAGCCCAACGGTCGAGGATCACCGGGTCGGCGAGGCGCTCTTCCCGCCGGGAAGAGGCCTCCCCACCACCACCGGTGGCGGAGCCCAGCTCTCCACACCCCGCGGTGACCACGGAGGTGCAGATCGCGGCCATCGTACGGCAGATGACCGTACTGACGGACGCAGTCAAGAGCCTCCAGCAACAACCGGCGGCCCGTCCGATGCCCTCCAGGAGCAGCCGCCGACGACCGCGCCAATCTCCGTCGCCTCCGCGCGAGCGCCCCCAACAGCGCTCCCACGGAGAGGGGGAGGGACGGTCGTGGCGCGACGACCGACGGTCCCAGCAGCCCTCTCCTTCCCTGCTGGAACGGGCAAGGAAGGAGAAACGACCGCGCACGCCGTCGGCCTCCCTCTCAGAGTCTTCCGGAGACTCCACTCCCGGGGTCTCCCAGCATCGACGAGCGGACGACTACGAGCGCCGGTTCGAGAAAATCGACCGCCGGCTCGCGCAGTTGCAGATGGACGGCCAGAAGTCTTCGAATGACGTCGACTTCCAGACCGCCCAACCTCTCTCCCGACTAGTCCTCGACGAACCGATTCCCAGTCGGTTCAAGATGCCACACGTGGAGCCATACGACGGCTCCACCGACCCAGTCGATCACCTCGAGAGCTATAAAGCTCTCATGACGATCCAGGGGGCAACCGACGCTCTTTTTTGCATCGGCTTCCCCGCCACACTCCGCAAGGCTGCCAGGGCTTGGTACTCCGGTCTTCGATCGGGAAGTATCCACTCCTTCGGGCAGCTCGAGCATTCGTTCGTGGCCCACTTCAACATCAGCCGGAAGCCGCCGCGAACGTCGGACAGCCTTTTCTCCCTCAAACAGGGGAGAATGAGATGCTCCGACACTTCATGGCGTGATTCAACACAGCCACGCTTGAGGTCCGGGACCTCAACGAAGACATGGCCATCTCAGCCATGAAGCGGGGGCTGAGGGCGTCCCGATTCACCTACTCTCTGGACAAGACCCTCCTCCGGACATACGCCGAGCTACTGGAGCGCGCATACAAGTATATGCGTGCGGATGAAGGAGCATCCGACCGACGCTTGGCCGAGCTCAAAGGCCCGAAAGAGAAGCGGAGGAAAGGTCGGGAGCCCGCCGAACCCAGCAGGCTCCCGACCGATAGTCGGGTCTCGCCACCCCGACGAATCCAAAAGTCACCCCGGCAACAGACTCCGAGGCCGGCACGCCCCAGGTATGACTCCTACACTCCTCTTTCCGCTCCTCGTGCACAGTTTCTAATGGAGATCGAGGGGGAAGAATACCTGCGACGGCCTCCATCTCTGAAGGCAAAAGGCCTCGACCGTCAGAAGTACTGTCGATTTTACCGAGGCCACGGCCACAACACAGAGCAGTGCATCCAGCTGAAGGATGAGATCGAAGCTCTCATCCGTCGGGGGTATCTTGGCAAATTTTGGAAGGGTCCGCCGACCCAACCAGTTGCCGATCGACGACCCCAGCCGACTGAAGAAGCGACGACCAATCAGCCGACGGTCGGAGTCATCAACATGATCTCCAAGCGGCTGGGCCCGGGGACGTCTGCGGGGGGAGCCGACGAAAAAGTCGCGCCCGGACGACGTAATCACCTTTACAGAGGACGACGCTCGGGGCATCCAAACTCCCCACGATGATGCTGTTGTTGTGTCGGCGACAATAGCAAATTATGATGTAAAATGAATCTTTGTTGATAATGGAAGTTCGACAAATATTTTGTTTTACTCGACCTTCTCCCAGATGCAACTGACAACGGACCGACTTAAGAGGGTCTCCATGCCCTTGATCGGCTTTGCCGGAGACGCCGTCACGACAGAGGGAGAAATCACCCTGCCCGTGACGGCCGGCACCGAACCACGGCAAAGCACAGTCCACTTGACTTTTGCGGTCGTCCAAGTTCCTTCGGCCTACAACGCCATACTTGGACGACCCGGATTGAACGCCCTCAAGGCAATCATCTCGACGTACCATCTCCTCGTTCGGTTCTCGACCAAAAATGGGGTCGGAGAGATGCGCGGGGATCAACAGCTCGCCCGACGATGCTTCCAGATCTCCGCTCAAAATGATGAGTCGAAGGGCTCCCTGACGATCGACAAGCTGGACCAGCGGGAGGAGGAAGAGCGGGGTTTGCCGGCCGAGCAGCTCGTGCCGATCCCGATAGCAGAAAATCCTGACCGAAAGGTTTGGGTCGGGTCTCAACTGCCCGACCCAGAACGACGCCGACTGACGAAGCTGCTGACGGCTAATGCCGACATATTTGCTTGGTCGGCAGCAGATATGTCGGGCATCCCTCCAGAAACAATAACCCACCGACTCAACATCGACCCGACGATGAGGCCGGTGAGGCAGAAGAAAAGGTCCTTCGCTCCAGAGAGGCAGAGGGCCATCGACGAAGAGGTGGACAAGCTACTCGAAGCGGGCTTCATCCGAGAATCCACATATCCCGATTGGCTCGCCAATGTTGTCATGGTCAAAAAAGCCAACGGAAAGTGGAGGATCTGCATCGACTATACCGACCTCAACCGAGCCTGCCCAAAAGATAGCTTCCCACTTCCCAAGATCGACCAGCTGGTGGACGCGATGTCTGGATTTCGACTGCTCAGCTTCATGGACGCCTTCGCCGGATACAACCAGATCCGGATGGTGCCTGAAGACGAAGAGCACACCGCCTTCGTGACTCCCAAGGGCCTCTACTGTTACCGGGTGATGCCCTTCGGACTGAAGAACACCGGCGCCACCTACCAGCGACTTGTCAATAAGGTTTTTAAAGATCAGATCGGGTGCAACATGGAGGTGTACGTGGACGACATGCTGGTGAAGAGTGCGCAGATCCCGGATCATGTTCGGGATCTCGAGGAGACCTTCCGCACTCTACGACGACACCGAATGAAGCTCAACCCGACGAGTACGCTTTTGGGGTGACCTCAGGGAAGTTCCTCAGATTCCTCATTTTTCAGAGAGGGATTGAGGCCAACCCTGAGAAAATAAAGGCGATCCTCAACATGCATCATCCGAACACCAAGAAGGAGGTCCAACAGCTGAACAAAAAAATCGTCGCTCTTAGCCGATTCATTTCTCGATCAGCTGAAAGGTGCCTCCCATTTTTCAAAACTTTGCGGCACGCAAACTGTTTTTCTTGGTCGGATGAGTGCCAACGGGCCTTCGAAGACCTGAAGAAGTACTTGGCTTCCCCACCGCTGCTCGTAAAGCCGTAGGTCGGAGAAACCTTGTATCTCTACTTGGCCACATCTTCTGAGGCGATCAGTTCGGTGCTCGTCCGAGAAAATGAGAACCGAATCCATCAGCCTATCTACTACATCAGCAAGATGCTCCACGACGCCGAAGCCAGATATTCGGAGACGGAAAAGATGATCTTCACCCTGATCGTCTCCGCACAACGACTCCATCCATACTTCCAGGCTCATGCCATAGTGGTGCTCACCAACCAGCCCCTGAGGGCGATATTGCACCGACCAGACACGTCTGGACGACTGGCAAAGTGGGCGATGAAGCTCAGCAAGTTCGACATTCAGTACCGACCAAGACCTGCCTTGAAGGCTCAGGTCCTGGTCGACTTCATCGCCGAGTGCCCGACAACCGACCAAGGGTCGGGAGCTGAAGACCCGGGACGACACGCGGTCTCCGAGCCAGACCCGATCTCCACCTGGGTACTCCACATCGATGGAGCTTCAAACGCTCAGGGAAGCGGGGCCGGGCTCCTGCTCACGAATTCGGATGGGGTGGTCACCGAGTACGCCCTCCGGTTCGACTTCAAGGCCTCCAACAACCAAGCGGAATACGAAGCACTCCTCGCTGGCCTGAGGATGGCGAGGGAACTGGGCGTCGACAGCTTCCGGGCATTTTTCGACTCTCAGCTGATCGTGGGACAGGTCAAGGGCGAATTCGAGGTGCGAGATCCGACCATGGTCAAATACCTTCAGAAAGTGAAGGACCTCGTGGCACGCCTTAGGTATTTTAAAATTTCCCACATCCCTAGGTCGGAGAACGCCCGTGCCGACGCACTCTCCAGACTGGCGACTTCGGCTTTCGACTCCTTGGGTCGGACGCTCGTGGAGAACCTCGAGCAGCCGAGCATCGATCGGGTCGACGAGGTACTACAACTAACGGCCAAACCAAGTTGGATGGACCCGATCGTTCGGTATCTGACCGACGGGATCGGCCCAGAAGATCCCGCACAAGCCAAGCGACTTCGATGGTCGGCCTCCCAATATGTGATCATGGACGGTCGACTCTACAAGAGGTCGTTCTCCCTCCCCTTGTTTAGGTGCTTGGGACCGACCGACGCCGACTACGCTCTCCGAGAGGTTCACGAAGGAATTTGCGAGAATCACTTGGGGGGCAAGTCCCTGGCCTACAAAGTCCTGCGACAAGGTTATTACTGGCCTACCATGAGGAAGGACACGGCCGAATTGGTCCGGAGGTGCGAATCTTGTCAGAAATACGCCAACATTCAACACCAACCGGCCAGTCAAATTGCTCCCATTGTCGCTCCATGGCCCTTCGCCCAGTGGGGGGTCGACATTCTCGATCTTTTTCCTCCAGCGTCGGGCCAGAGAAAGTTCATCGTCATCGCCATCGACTATTTCACCAAGTGGGTGGAGGCCGAACCATTGGCACAGATCACCGAGCGAAAGATGGAGGACTTTATCCAGAAATCCATCATCTTCAGGTTCGGATTGCCGCACACCATCATCACCGACAATGGACGGCAATTCGACAATCAGGACTTCAGAGACTTCTGCGTCAGATTCCACATCAAGCACCGACTGACTTCAGTCGGGCACCCACAGTCCAACGACGAGGTCGAGGTGACCAACCGGACCTTGCTCCACAGACTCAAGACCCGACTAAACGAAGCCAAAGGCCTCTGGATCGACGAGTTAGGCTCCGTTCTATGGGCTTACCGAACGACACCCCACGTTCCGACCGGGGAGTCGCCTTTCAGCTTGGCCTATGGAACGGAGGCCATGATCCCGCTCGAGATTGGACTGCCGTCTTCAAGAGTCGAGCGGTATCAAGAGCCGGACAACTCCGAGAGACGGAGGGCTGACCTAGACCTCCTCCCCGAACTATGAGATGAGGCTCAAATTTGCATGGCTTCGTACCGACAGAAGGTCGCTCAGTATTACGACGCCAAGGTCAGACCGAAGCTCTTCAGGCCTGGCGACTTGGTCTTGAGGAAGGCGGAAGTGTCGAAGCCCCTGGACCAAGGGAAGTTGGCTCCAAACTGGGAAAGACCCTACAAGGTAGCAGACACCTATGGTCCGAGAGCCTATCGACTGGAGACCCTTGAGGGGAAACCCATTCTCCGAACTTGGAACGTCGACAACTTGAAGTTGTATTACCCGTGAACTTTGTAATTGTCTAGTCGGAATACAAATTCGGTTTGAAATCTCGAAGTTTTAACTCTTCGACTAATGATCGACGCTCACCAAGGTCAAGCCCCGACATACCAACATGGACTTAGTGTCCACCTGGAACTGACGACCTTATCGACGATACATCGGACCCTTACAAGGACCGATGCACCCATATGGATGGGAGTTGACACTCCTTCGACGGTCGACGATACATCAGACCCTTACAAGGACCGATGCACCCATATGGACGGGAGTTGACACTCCTTCGACGGTCGACGATATATCGGACCCTTACAAGGACCAATGCACCCATATGGACGGGAGTTGACACTCCTTCGACGGTCGACGATACATCGGACCCTTACAAGGACCGACGCACCCATATGGATGGGAGTTACACTCCTCCGACCTTTGACGACACATCGGACTCTTGTGAGGACCGATGCATCTACATTGGCGGGAGTTGACACTCCTTCTACGGTCGAACTTTCGGGCCGACCATCGGCTAATGCGCCGATCCGGCCCTGACCAAAGAAAGGCGAAATGCCTACGCGACCGACCTCTCTACTCCCGACCAGGCTACGGCCAGTCGAAGGATATTCGGCTTACCACCGTCTATCGCACAACGCGACCTTAGTCGCATTCACGACTTACCGACTGATCTACGGCCGGCCGGATGATATTCGGCTTACCACCGTATATCAAAAGGCGCAGCATGAATACCCAACACAAGGGCATCGGGATCCGACTTGTCGTCGTTTTCCCGACTGAATGCGCCGGACGACATTCGACTGAATGCGTCAGTGGAGGCCCGACTACCGAACCTTTATCACGGTCGGTCGGCTCCCGACTCAACAGACGCGCCCGACTGACGACCTTGACTATCAGAGTCCGATCCAAAGTCGGGACTTACTCTACCTTCGTGGCGGCACGAGTTGCCGAACGTCCTAACCGACTTATGTGAGTTAGCGGCTTACATAAGTTAGCGACTCACGAAGACATTCAACATGAAAGAAATAGACAAAGGAAGAAGTGAAAGAAGTTTTCATTCAAAGAAAAAGGTAAGATTTACAAAGTCGGGTCGAAGCCCGATTACAAGTATTCCAAAAACAGAAAAGACAAAAGAAAGTCGGCAAGGCCCGATCATCCTTCTGAGTCGATCTCCTCGACCGACGGAGGATCGGGGATGACCGGCGTGTCAGCCACGATCGGCGTTGGGTCGACGGCTGAAACAGGACCTTCGGTCGGCGAGGGGCTGGCAGTCGGCGCCGTTTGCTCCGGGCCGCCTTCCTCCGCCACGACGACGCCTTCCGACGGCTGGTCGGCCATCTCCTCGATGGATTCCCCCTCGACCCCCGATGGGACGATGCTGCTGAGGTCCAGCTCCGGGTACAAGGCTCGGACCGCATCTCGACCATCCTCGTACCCCACCCGGTACGAGCGAAGCCCGACTCGAGCATCTCCTCCCGATACTGGTCGGAGACCCGGAAGTCCTCCACCGCCCGACTGGCCGACTCCTTCGCCGACCTTGCCTCTTCTTCCGCCCGGCCAGCGAGTCCTTTGCCGACTCTGCCTCCGCCTTCGCTATGTCGGCATCGGCCTGGGCGATCGACAGGTCCTCCTCAGCTTTGGCAAGCTTCTCCCAGGCTGACCCGAAGCTGCTCGCGCTCGCCTTGGAGTTCGCGGCAACGCCGTCCCGCTCGTGCCGCAGACGATGCACGGCCGGCCCTTGTGTCTGGCCTCTTTCTTGGCCGACCTTAGCTCGAACCCAAGCCGGGAGACTTCGTCTACCAACTTGGCCTCCCGGTCGGCCGACTGCTGTAGGTGGTCGACCAACATTGCTTTCTCGACTTCGGCCGCCGCCGACCTTCCTTCCAAGCCGCCGGACGTTCCCGAACCTCCGATATCCGACTTCGAGCTCCGACATTGTGTAGATCAGCTGTCGATGCAAGCACTTCGTCAGGAACACATGGTGAGAAAAATTCTAAGGAGAAAGAAGGCGAAACAAAGCTTACCTCGACCATGATCGGGTAGAACTTGGACAGCATCTCGGTCACTTGCCGAGACCTCAACGACTCCACGTCGGCCGGAGAAGGATCCCCTGGCACAACCTCTCGCCAGGTTGTGGTCGGCCAACGCCGACGCCCTTCGGGAACTGTGCGCTGGGTGGCACAGATCGGCTCCCCGACCTTGTTTCCGCGGGGT
Source organism: Elaeis guineensis (assembly GCF_000442705.2). Classification (NCBI taxonomy): domain Eukaryota; kingdom Viridiplantae; phylum Streptophyta; class Magnoliopsida; order Arecales; family Arecaceae; genus Elaeis; species Elaeis guineensis. Next base: position 108,035,937 of record NC_026003.2, read on the forward strand.
CCATCGGGGCTTTCCCTCGATCGGCCGCCCCGACCGACGGAACCGGCAGCGAGGGGATGCTCGAAGTAGAACCAGCACCCCCCGCTGCGGCCACGACGCCGCCGGATGATGTTCGGTTTCCCGAACTACATCCGGCTCCACCACCTCCGGTGATGCCGCCGACGTTCCTTCGGCCGCTCTTCCACCGACCTCTCCTCCGTACACGCCGTCGGAGCCGCGAGCGCGATGACGGGCTCGATTGATCGGTCACCGACGCTTCGACGATCGGCGCCGCTGGAGCAGGCTCTTCGGAGGCGCGAAGGTCCGGCCCCGATGCTGGCCTCTTCCTTGTCGCGAATTGCCGAATCTCCGCGTCTGTCGGCCGCATTCTTGGAGGTCCCTGCAATACCGACAAAGGTGTTAACTAAAGAACCGGACTAAGGGCCGATGAAAAGGAGACCGGGAGATCGGACGATACCTAGTCGGGGGACCAAGCTTAAGCCGGCGTCATAGAGAGCTTGTTCGGTAACAAGCTCCCTCTGCTTCGGGACCGACATATCTTTTAGTCGGTGGAAGTCCTCCCGGTCGTCCGCTTCCACCCGGCTGTTGTCATTGGCTTCGGTTCGGGGCACGCCCCAGTGAGAAGGAAAGCCCCAAGAAGATGGAGAAGAAACAAAGAAGAATTGGTTCTTCCACCCATGATGGACGATGGAAGACCGGTGATAAAGGAAAGGCCCTTCCGGGGGTTGAAGAGCCACCACCCTCGGGCTTAGGGTGGGGTCGGAGCACAAAGAAGGCCCGGAAGAGAGAAATGCGAGGGTTGGTCGGCAAGAGCTGACACAACAATGCAAAACTGATTATGAGATGGACGGAGTTCGGCGCTAGTTGCGCCGGACAGAGTCCGTAATAGTTCAGAAGATTCCGGACGAACTCCGAAATCGGGAGCCGAAGACCCGCGCGAAGGTCCTCGACATACAGCGCCAGCTGGCCAGGCGGAGGGCTGTTAACCCGACCGCCGGCCCCTGGGGCGGACAGTTGAAACTGCTCCGGGATGCAATACTGCTCCCGAAGCCGATCAACATTTGGCCCCGAAAGCGAGGAAACCTCAACTTCCAGAGTCGACCGGAGTCGTCAGTCGGATTCTCCGACCGAGCTCCCTGAGTCGGATTCCTGGCCATTGTACTAGAACCGAATAAGAAAGAAGCAGAGGCGAAGAAGAAGAAGAGGAGGACGAAGGGGAGACCACGAACCGGAGGAGCTCTTCTGGAAGCAAGAAAGCTCTGCCCGCGACGACTGAGAAATCGCCCGGACAGAGTTTCGGCAGCAAAATGGCAATGGTGGGTCTTGGGTCCGAGAGGTCCTATATATATAGGCCCGTCCGACGGCCAAGATGACTCCGCACCGACCGAAGCTCCATGGATGCTCGACACGTGGCGGCCTCCGGGTGGCCTGAGGATTCGGTGCGCCCCATCCCGGGACGGCCGCACCGCCCATAATAAATACGGGGGGCCGCGGCCAACCACCTTCGACACGCGGCACGCGGGGACGCGGTTTCGCATTTATGCGCCCCGTCGATTCGCGTTCCCGATGGGATGCCTGACAGCGCCCCGCGCTCCACGATCGGTGCCGGATATCCGGATATCTGACACCGTATCGTCCGACGCCCGATCCCCTGACACCGACGTAACGTCTGACGACGACAAGACGCGACGTCTGACACCTGACGCCGACGTGATATCTGACACCGACTAGACATCCAAATCGCTTGGCATTTATGAGACGTCTGATATCGGATCAACCCGCGGTACGGTCGGAATCTGGCATACGACGAATCCACTCCTGTTCGCCTCGGGTTGCTGCCCAAATAAAAGCATCGGCCAGCTCACCGTCCGACTCAGGAGTGGAGGGGGGCAACTGTTGGAGAATACCCACCGACTGACCGACCGACGATTGACAGTCGGACCGACGACCGACTTACGGCCGGAGGGACCGACCGACCGATTGACGCCATCGCCGGCCCATCATCGGCTTACGACCGACTGAGGATATGTCGGGCGCACCTTTCCCGACCGACTGAACCCGGAGGTCTGATGGCCGACTAACGTAAAACTCGCCGACCGACGGAGGAGCCCGACGCCACTCTGCTGGCCACCGACTTAGGGTCGGTCGACTCCTCCAATCGCCGTACAGCTGCCAGATCTTGTCAGTTCTGACAGCAACATGCGGCACGGCCATCTAGGGGCATTGTCTCGCCGAGGGCATTGTCAACCCTGATGATGTGACAGCCCCACGGCGACATGACACTTTCACGACGACTCTGACAGTCTACAGTGAGTTGATAGTTCCTCACTTGTCTGCGCCATTAATGACGGCGCCATACCGTGCTCCACTATATAAACCGGGGAAGGCAACAGTGCAAGGGATCCGCTCCATCTCCATTCTCGCCTTCGAGACCACAGGCTCGCTCCTCTCCCCTCTTTCTCTCGATCGAGCTCTCTGTTTTTCTTTCACTGTTGCCCTGTCACCTCTCTGACTTGACCGTCGGAGAGTCCCCGTCGGAGCCGCCTCCGGTCAGTGTGGACTTCTCATTTTTGCAGGTGCACGTTCCCCGACGATCGGGCGACGAGGTGATTGGCCGCAACAGGATTCATTGTTATAGCCAAATTATTACTAAAGTTATTGCCATGAGCTGTAAAAACAAAGAATTCGCCTATTGCTATAAGTATCCAACATACGTATTTTATGTATTACTAAATTCATTTGTATTACTTGATAATATAAGCCTTTTGTTGCTTGACTTCTATTTTCTCTGGTTATTTTTCTGTTGATCCTATTTTTTTCTTTTACACTGTTGACTATCTCTGCTCCCACTCCTAATCAGTAATTGGAAACGCATACATTGATCTCCTTAATAAACTTTCATTTTGGAATATAAGTTTGAGCAGAGGACTGCCCTACTTTTTCTAAATCTCCGGATCAGTTGGTTTGTTCCAAATGCTTGTAGAATAGAAATGATCAACCGATGAAAGAAATGATCTTAAATTACACAAAATAGTTACCAGTTATTTAAGCAGGCTTTTTCAAAATTGTAGCGCCCATTTATTTATGCACGTTACTCAATTCATTGCTATGACATGGCATAACTCGTCAAATTGGGATGATCGTGGATTCATTACTACAGTCAAACTATCACCAAAACTACGGACACAACTTGCAAAATTATGACGATCCCACGCTATAAGTGTCCAATACGCAATATGTTGGATGCCCTTTTTTTAATTTTCTGAAAATATAATTAATATTATAATATATATATATATATATATATATAGAATATAATATAATATAATATAATATAATAGGTATAAGAGTATGTTGGCCCTCCTTTTCCGCACAGTTCCGAATTTGTCAGGGAATTTGGGGTTATAGTAATTCTGCCGGCCAGCAAGGGGTTTCAAGTTCTAATAGCGCTGAAAAATGTGTACCTAGGCATGTCACTAACATAATTAGATCAGCTAGAAGGCTAATAATTCAAAGAAAGAATGGAAAGTAATCCAAATCCAGATACCTAGCTAGACTAGAGATATAAATAGGGATGGATATTTAAATATTTTATCTGTCCTCAAACGAATGAAATGGTTTTATCTAAAATTAAAAGGAGATGGTTCCTGTGATGGTTTGAAAAATAAAAATTATTCCATTTCGATTCCAATTTTAGGTTGGATAAAATCCCGATCTAAACATAACTCAAAACCAAACCCAAAATCAAATCTAATAGTGAATCTGAAACTGAACTCAACTCAAATCTAAACCACAAAACTGAAATCGAAAATCATTTAACATTTAGTACAATCCTAACCCTCTATCTCATTTAATCTAGACCCTTTAAAGACCGTAGATGGATATAATGATTAAATGATCAAACCCTAAAGAATAGAGAGGCAGTTTTTTTCCTCTCTATTTGATTTTCTTCACAATTATTATATTTGTTAGACTTGCCTTCTTTAATATAATTGGACTTATTTTTAACTTAGATTATTATATTTGTTGGAGGGTATATTTATTATTTTAGAGTAATTAAGTTTGTTGGATAGTAATGTTATTGTTTTAGAGTTATATAAAAATAGATGATGTTGGGTATAAAATACCTCCAGCTGAAGTTTGCAAAAGGCCGACCCTTCCAGGGCTTTTCGGCGTCCGACCTTGTGTGGTGTCTTTCTGAACTCCCTCGACCGTTCGAGCTTCCATAATTTCATCC
>NC_026003.2:108040273-108085074 GCF_000442705.2 Elaeis guineensis
TTCAAAAAGCAATGGTATTTTCGTCATTCAAAATTTTCAAACGAAAAGGAAACTGCAGGCATTAAATGTACGTCGAAAAGTAGTGGCTATGTAGACGAATCATATAAAGCGATACGCTCCACATCGTATTTTCTATATCATCTGCGATGCACAAAGAATTTCTCTAACCTGATATTCAATATCCAACATATGGCCTGCTGGAAGTGTATCAGAAAGCGTTTACTTGGATCTTAAAAAGGAAGTAAAAATCAATACTTGTTGGGATCCTATCACATCCCAAATCTGTGACATAATATGAGGAATATCACCCTCGATAACACGAAGCTAATCAATCATAATCAACTGAACTTCATTATAAATAAAAGATGATAAAAGAATCACTTCCATCATTTCTCAAGTAAATAAATCAAGATTGCTTTAATGCATCTAAATCTAATATCAAATACCAAAATTCAGACTCAAAATTCATAAATAGTCAATGACAAGTCCATAATTATTCAATAATTCAAGCTGCTAGCGTAGGCCCGCAAATTTGGATTATCTGTCAGTCCCAACATTGTTTGTGTAGATAGAAAAAGAAAAAGAAAAATATATGCTCTATATCAACTCAATAAGTAAAGCTTACATTATCTTATCCAGATCAAACATAAATTTATATATACATCAATAAATTATTTAAAGAAGATGATTATTATTAAAAAAATTTTATAATAATAGCATATCATAAATCAATAATGCTCTTGCATATGGATAAATCATGCATTTTATATACACATAGTTTCCAATGTATAACATAAATAAATTCATAAATCATATTAACTTTATAGATAAAGTCATAAATCATATTAACTTTATAAATAAAGTCATAAATTATCTGTTATTTTAGTCATATCATAATTCTTAATAATTCACTTAAACAAAATCTAAGATCACTTTATACCCATGATAGGACCATAATCAAATCATATCAATTACTATAATCTACTTACAAGGGCTGTATATCGAGCTACTATAATCTGCTGCGGAGGGCTATATGCCAAGCTATTATAACTCGCTAGTGAAGATCATATGCCGAGCTACTACAACCCACTAGCGAGAGCCATATACCAAGCTACTGTAACCCACTGACGAGGACCGTGCATAGCTATCTGAGGGTCGTTTTTATATTTCTTAAAATAAATATTTTTAAATTATTTTTCATCGAATCATATTTTTTAAAATCATACATAAATAACATACTAAATAATTTTACAGAGCTCATAGTCCATAAGTAATTTTTAATAATAAAGTAATTGTAAAATTATTTTTTTCATGATAAAATATAAATTTCATAAATATGAAGTTTATATTTTATAAACAAGTCATTCATATTAAAATATTCATAGAATCACTATTTTATGATAAATCATGAGTTTCACAATACATATGCTTGATCTTTATTCTATAAAAATATAAAATAATTTTTTTATGATAAAATAAATGATAATTTGAAAAAAAATAAGAAGTGTTGGGATTACTTACCTCTTCCATCTAGTCCTTCAAATTTATTAGACAAATTTATCGATCCTATTTAATATATAAAAAATGTAATTAATTTCTATTTGATAAATTCAATCATAAGAAAAGAAGACTGTAGATTGGATGGTCAATCCAATAGGCTGTCCGAATATCAAGATAATTCAGGACCTCCTACTCGAGGGTCAGATTTAAGTGACTTAATTAAGAAATCATGAAGCATGGATTGGATCAAGACCAAAATCAATCAATATGGTTCATCAATAATGGATTTCAAAGATACTTGATATGATCGGGATAGGGTTGACATAATGCACGGATATCAAAACGACTTTAGATCTTTTTAGAAAGACCATCTCAAGTTCATATTAGGAATCATGGATCTATCAGAGAGAGAAAGATAAAGGGTACAAAAAAAAATTCTAGAGAGGAGAGAGAGACAAGAGAGAGAACCCTTCTCTCTCTCTTTTTTCTTTTCTTTTCATTTCCTCTCTTTTTTTCTTTTCTTTTTTCTTCCTTTCTTGACTGAACAGGAAAAATACGGGTGGAGGTTGATACTCCAATGGGATGCGGTGACACAGCCGAAGGTCCGACATTGACGACTGACGGTGATAGAGCAGGAGATGACTAGTGAAAAATCATGAGAAAAGGCCTAAAAATAAGGGATTTATGCTTTTTTCAATCCATGGCTGTTCACCGATGGCCATGACTTTATCGAAAAGTGTCATAGGGAGACTATAGGATCCGATCAAGAGTTCGACATCAAGAGGCGATTGCATCGGGAACTAGAACAAGAGGAAAAAAGGGACCGAAAAATAGAAGAAGTGGGTGGGAGGTCTTCTTTGGTCGATTTTCGATAAAGTGGGTGGCTGATGGTGGTGCCTAAGGCTAAGAAAAGAAGGGGAAGAGAGAGAGGGGGAAGGATCGGGGTCATACCTTGGCTCCAGTGCCATCTCCGGTCTCAATTTTCGATGGGCATGAAGAAAGGAATCCGATAAAAATCGGAAGAAAAAGAGAAAAAAGCTCGATGATCTCCGATGGAGAATCATGGAAGAAGGATGGGGGGCCTATTTAAAGAAAGTTTTAGGATTTAATTGTCCTGGAACTCCAGCTTCTTTCCGAATTCCATCAAAGACGAAGGCTCTTGTCAAGAGTTTTCTTCCAGTGGTTTGTTTTTTTTTGTTTTTTTTTTTCCCTTGACCACTCTAGGATTCATGCAACTGGCCTTTAGGATCAGGTTATCACAGATCCCGCGTCACAATAATTCCATCTGATCTGCCCTTTTAACAAGATGCCCCCACCAGTCACTCATTTTATTAGCAAATATCCTTTTTTTTTTTTTTTTTTTGACAACCAAAGTGAGTTCCGTGGTGAAAAGTACCAAAGGCTAGTGCTCTCTGATTTTACCAAAGCAGGAATTTATTGCACGCTCTGCACAAGCCTCTATGTTCTGAAGCTCACATCCATTCACTGAGGATGGAATTGATGTGGTTACGTAAATTTGGACTCTAGAACATTTCTTTTTGAATGTTCCTCTGTTCCAAGTATTTAGAGCATGTTGGACAAAATGGAAATTGTATTTGTTATGTGATTGACACAATCTTAACAAGAAAGAAAAAGGTTAATAAAATGTCAACAAGACAATGGTTGAGATGTCTGTTATTGGAAGTTTATCTTATCCAGTTGCCTGCAATCATACCTGCCTGACCTGTCATCTTAAGGTCAAATGGAACCCTTAGAAGTCTCTTGGTAATAGATTGACCGGAGAAAGCCCAATTCTGGCTCTAATCTTACCAGAGTCAATTTTCCTCCGAAAGCATTTCTTATGTCCAGGTTATTGTGTCTGCGAAGCTGTTTAGCATATGGTGATCCATCCATTGGGATCATAATTTTTCAGCTGCCTTTTGATTTAGTTTCCAAATGACTTCAGTGCTCCTTTACTTCGAGGATAACTATTGTAACCTGGGACCTAACTTTTCCCAGCCTAAACAAAAAAATCAATAAACGGAGAAGCAAATAAATAAAAATAAAGCCTCCAATATCATGTCACACGGAATGTCAGTGGAATAGCGACAAGAAGGTAGAAGTGAATGTACAAACAAATTTGGCTAAAAAGGTTATTTCCAAGGAGTAGTAGATCTATACTGAAAAGAAAATGATAGAGAATTGGAGGAGATCATATGGTCTTGTACACTTGGGTTATCAAGGGATCTAAGTACTTTGATCCTTGCTTAGGAATGTAGAAAAATAAGAAGACCTAATAAAACATGAATGAATATCGTGAAAAGGAAAAAGAAATAAATAAATAAGGACAAAGGCAATAAGATTGCTTGGCTACTGAGGATTCTGATGGTACAAGGCCTGCTGCTTATGGTTACAGTGCAGGTGCTGATTTTAACTTCCATGGAAAATGCCTTGAGACTGGTCAGAGGTCTCCCTAAAGGCCTCTGAGCTCAGGTTCTCTGATTTTAATCCTGTGAAGTTCTTCACAGGATTGGGCAAATACAGCACTCCAATTAACCTTAGCATACGACATCGATCATCTTATTATAGTGCGACACGTACCCTTACAGGTCCAGAGCAGCATCGAATTGCCAGTTGAGGACTTACATGCATCAGCATTAGTCATCGATTCATATTCATGTGAATAGAATTCAAATCATGAGTAAATGCAGCATATCATACTCCAAATAGTTTTTGCTACAACATGATGAACTCAAAATGAGATGCAATATAGGATCTCAAACAGCCATAATCTTGCCAGATTTCAATGTAATTTAGTTCTTATTGGCAGAAAATCACAAAAGCATCATCATTGTCCTACATGTTGCTACTTTCTCCCTGAAGACCATGACCGCAATAAACATATATAGCCAACTTTATCGTGTTGCCAACTACATGTAAATCTTCGAAATTATGTGCTCGATGAACCACCATGCCCACACAAATTAACAGAAATCCTAAATGCAGAGCTAACAAATTTTAATGCTGGCCCATGATCAACCTGAATCTAAGAACTGTTATAACGTACAGTTTTTGTGAAAAAACCAAAAAAATTGATACCAGAGGATCTTTGTTCTGTTTCATGGGTTCTGCAATGTAGCAGACCATGCATGTTGAAGCTACGTTTGGTATGGTATGTCATAATGGAATCTGCACATATTCATTTCACAATCACATCAAGATCCCACGAGAAACAATACTAAAATAGTGAACAGTACTGGAAGAACTAGACCACCTCTTCTGGGCTGAAGTAAACTGATTACCAAGCCGGTGGCAGCCATTCCAATTAACTAAAAGTGAGGCTTCGCCTGGAAATTCAATAATTTATTATCAATAAAGCAGTTAAAGATATTGGAAACACCCTTCCACCTTGGCTGGAATCATTTAGATTAGGCCTATAGGTGTATACAAAAGGGTTACTTCCAAAAGGTATTATCTGCTACCTAACGATCTGCTTGAAGTATCTCAATACTTCTGCTCTCTGTCGGCTCCTTTCGATCTGCTGCTGCTACTCAGGGATCTACCGAACCGCCTCCGACCTTTTGAGTTGCTCACAAGATCTCTTAAAGATCTGAATTCGAGCCCTGATCGGAGACAGAACTCTGATTGCAACTCAAACCAGCCTCCTAACCGTCAGATCACAATCGGCTCATCCTTGGGCCCTTCGATCGTACCTCATCAAGCCTCATCCGCATGCCCAAACCTCCTGATCAGCTCTAGACCGTCCGATCCATGCCCGATGTTGATTACAGCCGTTGGATCACGTAATCGGTCCATAAAGAAATCCGTAGACCATAAGAAACGTCCTAAAAAATAGCGTCGGTCCATCGTGGACCACATGAAATCCAAAGAAAACGGTGACTCGGTCCATGCGCTCTCGCATGGACCGCTGATCCACCCTGGACTGCAATGAAAAATCCGCTGCGGGCCTCGCCCATCGTCGGCCTGCGCCGGCCTATGCGCCCCTCCGACGGCCCATGGGTTGTACCAACTGCTTTCTTGTTCTCTCACGCATATCTCCTCCATCCGGATTCTATTTGGACTATTCTTGAGCTCATTAGACTCCGTTCGTTGTTCTGGATCTCGTTCTGAGCTTATTATGGACCAAATCTCGAGGTATTTTTCTCAACATGATATTTTTTAAATTTTTTAAGATTTAATTATAAAAAATCTAAATTTAAAAGAATGTTTATGTAATTATAAATAGTGTCAAACCAACCACATCAACGCAGGATGTAGCACCCAAAGACTGATTCTTTAAATTAGATTTATTGCGGAGTCAATTGGTTTTGGGCGTGATGTTAGGACTTGCTAATCGCTTCTTTTTATGCTTATTGGAACGTGTAATAAAATAACAAACACAATAAAAATAAACCGCAGACTGACACCGACTTTGTCTACGATAGAATAAGTAAACCAAATAATTCCTCAGAAGAACTCAGTCTTTGATCTAGATTTCTCGTGGAGTCATTTGTCCTTGGGACTGACGTTAGGGAGGAGGTGTATCTCAAGAACGAAGGAAAGACCAGGTCTTGCTTCTTATACCTAGTTTGTTGGAGGTTGGAACATGTAATAAAATAGACCCATCTTTTAAACTAGATTTATCCAGGAGACTATTGTTTTGGGGGTGGTGTCAGGGTTGCGGTGTATCTCGAGGATTGAGAAGGCGTAATCCTGCCCCGTATACTTCACTTGCTTTGCTCCGCCATGATTTGAGATCTCCCAACTTCCTCATTCACAACGACCGGTTTCAGGATCCAACGCAGATGAATAAAGTCCAATCTCTTAGCAAAATATCAACCCGGTTTGGCTTTATTGGTAATTAATGAGATCATTTAAGTCCATAACTCAACTAACCAAAATATTCAATTCAGAAAAAATTTAAAATGGATGAAATTAAATTAGATTATGTTGCTTGAGTAGGATCACATGAAATGTATCAACTTTGGAGTAGTTTGAAACATCATAAAAGAAAATTAGATTGAATTGCTCGAACTTTCTATGATAAATGCTCAATATACAAAAAAAAAAAAAAAAAATCTCATGCACAGAATTATGTATGTGATGCGTAGCTCTCTATTTATGCCTTTAAGAATCTAACTGGAAGAATATTGTATATTGTGGCTTGGCCTAAAAATTACGGGGTTTGCGTCGGGTTAAACCAGCTGGAGTTAGCTGCTCCCCCCTGCGGTCATGGTTTCCTTAGCTTTACCGTTAGTGAAGTACAATCATGTTCATCAAACGGCCACTTCCCGTCTTCTATAAATAGATAGGAAGATCATCCGGCTCTTGTAACGTAGCACAGCAATCCCGCCAGTGAGTTCGAGGGAGACGAAACATCTCTCTCCACAGCACCGCAGCAGATCCAAATCGCCCGACCGTAATCCTCCTCAAAGGTAACCGTGTCTAACATTGGTTTTCTGTCTTTGCTCGTCTGAGAAATCTTTGTTCTTCCATATCCGATATTCTTTGATGCTTCATAATCTTTTTCTGACAATTTTTCCTCTTTTTTTGTGAATTCTTATCCTTGGTAGCTTTGGTTATATATTATTATCGACACTGGACTAGTTATTTCATGATCATTAAAGTTCTTGTCTTAATCTTCTCAGATGGGGAAGAGGGGCAGCAATTTTTTGTATTTAACCCCCCACAAGTTGTATTAGGAAAACATTGAAATCGCAGAACTAATGAAATGGGTAGAGTTTTGGAGTTCTGGTTCTATCGTTAGGAGATGTTTGGATCTTGGGAGGCACAATATACGTTGTATGTTTAAACAGAGGATTAACTAAGTTTCAGTCATGCGCCGGTAGAGACTTCGTTGCAACAGTAGCAAGAATCATAGAGCAACTGCGATTTCAATGTGAAAGACTACTCAATGGAGAGATTTGAATTTGATTTTTTCTCAGTGAAATCAGGTGGGGTCTTAGCTTCCATTTTCTTTAAAGAAATTGCTGTTACCATATCCACCTAACCTTGCATGCTTTATTTGGGAGCATAATATTGCAGAGAAGTTAAAGATTCCAACTATATGCTCGAGCATTTGTTTTTTTACTTGGTGTATGCGTAGGCGTGTGGGGGTGCGTGCGTGAGTGAGTGAGAGAGGGAGAGAGAGAGAGAGAGATGAAACTGTTTATCCCCAATCAATAAGATTTAGCTTTTTTCCTGCCAAAAGCTTCCACTCATATAAGACAGGGGAACTTTATAGCACAAGTATAAGGAATGAAATCAATTATGTGCTAGGCAGTTGTTTAGACCTTTTCTGCTTGAGCTGTTGAATAATTTTTTGTCTTAGTGGAAGAAAAGCTCATGAGTTTGTGTGCCTGCTACATGAATTTTAACTTGTACACTTGATCGTGCTAATATGTTTTAAACAAAATCTGATAATGATATTATTTATGGTGCATACATTGGTTGTTCTGGCTCACATGATGTTTTAGTTGTTGCAGATATCTTAGCAATGGACACCGAAATTGGCAGTGGAGATTGTTTAGCTTGGGCTGCAAGAGATGCTTCTGGAGTTCTTTCTCCTTACAGATTCAATCGCAGGTGCACCTGTTATTGCACATAAGTTCTTTCTAACGTTATCCTAACAACAGAAAATATGGATCTAAAATTCTTTTAATTTTACATTTTTTGCATAAGCTTGTATTGTTGATTTCAGATGGGCATTTAAATGGACATATAATATTATGCACTATGAGGCCTGAATTGTTCAACCATGTAATTTTTTGGATATAGTTATTAATTAAAAACATGCTGTAATGTAGTCACATGATTTTTTTCACTTCTTATCATCATATATTGTCAATGTACTTTTCTAAATCTTAGTAGCAGGAAACTGTCATTTAGGGTGGTGCATTCGCTTTGGAATCTCTCTGGAATTTCATCCCTGGTACCTGATTTCTAAATGGTTCCTTATTCAAAGTAATTTTAAAAGACCTGCTTCCCTGCACCCGCACCATTATCCAAATCTGCTCTGGCGCCGGCACCCACTTCAGGTAACTAAGTCCCAAATAACATTACAGGTATGCTGAAAAATTATGTTAGTAGTATAGTTATCATACTCTTATAATTATATTAGTAGTATAATTGTCATGTAGAAACATAGCATATGTTTGTTATACGTGTTGATTTATCAATGTGAACCAAGTTTGTTGAAGGTTATGCTTCAAGTTAATTGGTATTGTTATTTAAATTTGGAATTTTTAAACACTATTTTTGTGTCCAAAATGGATGATACTTCTTGAGCCTAGCATCAGGGATAAATGGATAATATTATGTGAAGTTGTTTAAAATTCTATTAATTTCATCATGTTTCTTATTCAGTCTTCTGAACGTGCGCTGGAACTATTAATTTTAACGACTAGATGGTTCTTGGTTTATTATTTTTGTCCATACTCTTCTCCAAGATGTGACTTAAGTTAATTGTTGTAAGATATTTTGTCTTAAAACAGCAGTTTTATCTTGAACCATCATTAAATTGATCTGAAAGTCTTGCAGAATTGTTGGAAGCGATGATGTTCGTATAGAAATAACATATTGTGGAGTTTGTTATGCTGATGTCATTCGGACTCGAAATGAGCATGGTCACTCAAAGTACCCATTGGTGCCTGGGTATGTTTTTCTTTACTCAACTATATTGCATAGTTTTCATTTTTCAAAAATGGTACAAACAGTGAAGATATCTGCTCCAAATTTTACTATGATAATGTCATATATGAAAGTTGATGGCCCTGGCAAAAGAGTATGGTTACAGAAGAAGAAAGACTGCTTGATGGAAGTTTTAAATGTACATATTTTTAAATTGGATAAAGATTGCTCAGTGAATTCTACGATTTACTAGATTTTGACAATTAATATGTTAATACACTGGATTCTCCAATTTGAATTAGAAGAAAATTTTGGAAGAAAGAAACTTGTTGCCTAAGAAGCGGTCTACAAGCTGATTGATTATCAACTAAAATATGTGAGACAAATTCATGGAATAGTGAACTGGTGTTCTTGTCTCTAATTAACAGGAATAGAGGAATATACGTATTTTATCAGAAAAAGAAAAATTGTTTGGGTGTATCTACCTTCCTATGTCAAGGTAAATTCGTGTGCTCACATTGGAAAAAACAACACCAGTTAAATGAAGGCTCACATAATTTGTTTTGGTTTGGTTGGGGCCCACCAAGTTCCCATTCAACTATTATAGCCGAGGTTTGAAGTATCAGCCAGAAATTTGGAAAAAGTTGAAAAAGAAAAGGTAAATATGGGGAAAAAAAGAACAAGAAACCTCTTGTTATATAATTTTATAACATATTGTGTTTTTGTAATATTTGGATTTACAGTATGATGATCTCAGGCTGAAAACTAAAACTATAAAGAATCATAAAAATTGTTAAAAACCAATGAAAATGTTAAAGAATTATGCTGCATTCAATTGTTTGATAATAATTTAATCCTCAAATCTCCTCACAATGTAAATATCTACAAAAGTTAGCTGTACTGATATAGAATGACATATGAATGTGAAATTGGATATAATGATCTCCAACTTGGGTGGCCCATGATTGATTTTTAAATGATTAAATCTTTTAGCCAAGATAATATGTACGCTTTAGTCCATCATCTGTGTCTTTGTGCATGAGAGAGAGAGAGCACATGGTTATGGTACACACACAAACATGCATCAAACCTAACATCAAACGAGGAAGCAATATCTCATCTATATGGAGTTTGTATAATGCAACAACACATCCACCATAGTCTGATAATATAGTTTGATTGAATTTCTACGTAGCATCAGAAACCTATGATATCTAAAATGCCAGATATGCATAAACTGTTTATGAAGTTTGGGGCAAGTACAGAGCAACCCCTTCCTCTGGAACTGAGAAGTCTCAATGATAAGGAAAGAAAGTAAGATCTTAATAAGGAAGACATGGATGCCATGAGAAAAAAATATGTACAAGTCCAAGTTGTAAAGCTCGGCCTAACATGGGTGGTCAATGAGGCTTATAACGTTTGGCTTGATCCAATTTAGAGCCTGATTCTTTGCAGCCTAGACCCTACCTGAATGAGGCCTGACATCCCAGGCCTTATGCCAATGCAGGCCTACCAACACTCCTAGGTGATTAAGTCAATCCATCAAATCTGATAAAAGAAATATAAATGAGTATCATGCCTAGAGCTTTAACGTTGGTGAGTAAAGTTTGATAAATCTTTCTCTTGTTTTGCTAAAATGAATTTTGAAAAGCAAGTATAAAAGAGAAGTGCGAATACAATGTGGGAACATTAAAGTTGTTTGGAAACATCACAGCATATAGATTTATATGAGCCTGCAATACATGTAATTGAAGTGCCCTCAAATAAGAATTTTATTTGGGGAATGATTTTATGTTGCATCCAGTTTGAAGTGACCAGCCTGGTTAAGATGCTAAGTTTAGTTTAGGAGTGGTATGACAGTGTAATTTAGGTACCTGAAATGCTTAAAAATAAACTAGATAAGCTGTATAGACAACATCTGAGCAAATAGTTCACGAACAAATGCTTTTAACTCTGAATTGGACTCTAAAGCATGCCCGGTCCTTGTGGTCCCCTCCACAAAAAAGGGAGAAAAAAAAAGAATCCATGCTTATTTATCTTATATTTCTGATTAGCTTAAGCACTTTGTTGATTGGATGGGGTCATTTTCTTAGTGGAAATGAAACAGACTATCAAGAAACTTGGAATACCCTCTATTTGAGTGTAACCTGAGGACTCTGAACAATCTTCCACATAATTCTAAGGCCTTGGTCATGGAAGATATGCTTAATATCAAGTTATAAAGGTTGTTGACTATGGTAAATTTGTAAAGCTTCCGTACCACTAAATTTCAAATAAAAGATAAGCGATAATCTTTGTTCAGTGGTGACTTGCACAATTCTAATATGGATACTAGCTTATAGCTGTTCCTCAAAAATCCTGATTGGAAATATTAAGGGGTTTGTTGACTCTGTACTGAATTAAAAAAAAAAAAAAAAGAAAGAAAATTGCTTTGCTAAGGAACAATTTTTCATGATGCATCAAGCATCTTGGGTTTAAAACTCTAATTAGCTAGGTGTGCAAACTTTTGTTGTTGCACAAGAGGGAGAAGGAGAGGGAGGAAGAGGGAGGGGCAGAGAGAGGAGGAGGGCTTACTTGGACATCAATCGACATTATCGGTTAGTGTCGAAGAGCAGCAAGATAAGCAATTGAGTGAGTGAGACAAGAACCCAGTGAGTGAGATGAGTGACTAAATGAACGAGACAAGCAACCAAGTGACAAATGCATGTGGTGGAATTCGAAGCTCCAATCAAGGTGGATGAGAGAAGGGGAGGGGGTGGGGGGGAAGAGAACAGAGCATTAGGGGGGCATGGGTGAGGGCTCATGGGGTTTAAGGGACTGAACCATCCTGATCATCCGCATCTTCCTATTTCTTGATTAGTTCGGTTCAATACAGCCTGAACTATCCGGTTTGGGACAGTTTGACATACCCTAGAGAGGAGTATTCTACTGCATATAATATAAGCTGTGAGTTCTCTATGCTAAAAACTAGCACAATATACATGTTGCACTTCATACAAAATGAATAGTATGAATACCGTCTTTTTCTTTTAAGAAACAGTAGCACTCGAGTAAAATGACATCTTGTCCATGTGCTTTCCATCACTTGACCTTTGTAAACAAATATTGATTGATTCAACTGAAGAAGTGATATCACAAAGGTACATCTGATGTCTGAGATAATGGTTGTATATGAATTGCAGCATACCTTTTCTTATTTTATTTTATAGAACACACAATTAACTTAAATAGAGCAGTTGTGTTGATGATTGGCATAGTCTTCATCAGACAGAAAAGATGAAAGGTGCAATATATTTTAGAAAACGACTTTTGTGTTTCCAAAAGAAAAATGATGAAACACTATGCAACAATTTCAACAGCTTAAGCAATATGTGTTACTTGTTATATTTCTTGATGAAACTATCAGATAGATTTTCCAAGATATGTATTTATGGTATAATATTTGGCTATCTATATTTTAGGCATGAGATTGTAGGAGTTGTCACGGAGGTTGGTTCCAATGTTAAAGGTTTCAAAGTTGGTGATCATGCTGGTGTTGGCACATATGTTGATTCATGTGGAGAATGCGAGTACTGTAATGGTTTTCTAGAAATTCATTGTTCAAAAGGACTAATTGGCACTTTCAACTACCTCGATTCAGATGGCACAATCACGAAAGGAGGATATTCCAGCTACATCATAGCTAAGGAGAGGCAAGTTATTTTTCATGAGCAGAAATTTCTTCTTCTGTTATTTAGACTTGATTTAATCATACCATACTAGAAAATCATAGCTTATAATGACAATTATTTTTTATATGGATTGCGACTTAAGGTCTTCTTTCTTGATAATCTAATGGTACTGATTTATTTTTGTTGCAAAACATATTTCTTGAGCTTTGTTGACAACTCAATTTTAAAAATGTTAGATGTGATTCTTATGTTATTGTTTCATGGTCCTCATGTTCAAGATGTTCTATTTAATGGGAAGTATGTAAATGAAATCAAGATGTTCTATTTAATGGAAAGTATGTAATGAAATCATGTGGATTACTGACAAACTTTGGAGGATGCTAGTTCAGTGGATTTGAATGTAGAATGTGGTATAAATGGTGATGAGATGAGCATGTTGACATGGCACATTCTGACTAAGTCTGTCCTGTCATTTTGGATAGGTCATGCAAGAAAACAGAGTGAAGTCAAGGATTTATTAAATGAAGTTTTGGTAGCTAGATCAGTCCAACTAGTTTTGTCGAATGTTGTGTGGTCATTGCATGTTAGTAAGAGATCAGAGAAAATTTGTAGGACCGTAATATAAACAACCAGCAAATGTCAGGTAGATTAAATTGCTGGGTTATAAGAGTAGTAGTACTCACTGTATAGGATGAGCATTGAAGATATGCGAGCATTAATTCGGAAATGAGCAAAGCAGTAGGAATTTAATAAGCAAGGAGGCCATTTAAGGAATTCTAGACATTACATAAATTATAGGTGAGGTTATATACCATAGACATACGCTGCTGCTTTATTTACCAAAAGAGATCAATCAAATCCTTTTTAGCATTCCAGATGATAATGAAAGAAGCATATCCTACAATGGAACACAAATAGTGGAAGTGTTTATATTTGCATTGAGGTGCTAGCTTTTAGAAACTGGTCATCAAAAACTTTTAAGGCATGGAATGTTACCAAACTATTGATTGTGGATGATGACACCATGGTAGATTGCTGGATATTCACATATGCTTATTTGCATAAAATATCTTGGAGATTGACTAGAACTCCACCAGTGCTGGTCCTAAGCCCAAAAGAGGTAGAGGATAGACATTAGATTGATAGATGCTTGAAGTAAGAAGCTCAAATTATGAAATGAAACATAAATTTTATATTCGTAAGTGTTAGAATGTCTTTATAACTGACGCTGGAGTTGCTTTGGTATAAATGCATGAATTAGATTCAAACACATATCCAACAGTTTGACTCAAGAAGTAAAAAGAAAAAAAGGGATATACAGGGACAAAGAAATGGAAGGAATTTTAACTAGATATTATTCGTTAAAGTAGTCTAATAAACAAGTATTATTTATCCAAAAACTTCCAAATTAATATAAGAATGCAAGAAACATGAATTTTGTAAGGTTATTTTCATACTACATTGTTGGCCAATTTCTAGAAGAAAGAAGCGCCCACTTCTAACTAGACTGGCTCATCGAGTGGGCTGTGCGGGCTTTGGGCCCCAAGTACCAAACTTAGCCAGCCCTGAGCCCAACCCAACGCGGTAGCTTCAGGCTTTGGGCCGACCTCAGGTTTTCTAGACGAGGTGATAATTTTGCAAAAGGGTTTGGGTAAGCCTACTGGGAAGACTTGAAGAAAAATCCACGCAGTCGGAATGAAATTTAATGGTTTTGGTTATAGTTGAAGTTAATCTTTTAGATTAACCAATCTCTCTCTCTCTCTCTCTCTCTTTTCATATGTGTCTTATGATCCCATGAATCTTACTAAAAGGATTTTTACCTTATCTGGTATGAAAAGCTTTGGGCTTTTGAACTGGTGTGGTGCATGTTACCTAAAATCAATTTTATCAGCTTCAAAATTCTGCCATTTGCAATCTAAAATATGCTACCTTATGGTAATGCATGAGGACAAAGTCCTCACCATCATACTGACACATCTGTAATTTATCTATTAAATGTGATTGGTATATTCATTTGACTAGTTAGTGATTTGCCTTTGTAATTCAGAGTTCTAAGTTAAATGAGTGCATGGCAAATATTTGGATGTACATCAACCTTATGTGCTGATGTTTTCTACCTTATTGGTTGGAAGCGCACAGGTACTGCTACATGATACCTGATGGCTATCCATTAGCTATGGCAGCACCTTTGCTATGTGCTGGAATCACAGTGTACACCCCCATGATGCGCCATAAGATGAACCAACCTGGCAAATCTCTTGGAGTCATTGGGTTAGGTGGCCTCGGTCACATGGCAGTGAAGTTTGGAAAAGCTTTTGGTTTGAAAGTAACAGTGTTCAGTACGAGTGAGTCCAAGAAAGAAGAAGCGCTAAAACTTCTTGGAGCAGACAAATTTGTGATCTCATCAGACCGGCAGCAGATGGAGGTAAATACAAATCATTGTTTCTTTAACGTGCCTTCTATGTTTCAAGCTTCTTTTTCAAGTTTATGGGAGGGCTAAATATGAAGTGCCTAATTCTCTACAAATAAATGGCGACATAACTTAAATTTCTTTTATATGGTCTCCAAAACTTTGCTCGATAATTAAAGCTATCATAGTTTCCTGTTTTTTCCTTTAATAGTTTTGTAGTTGGCGCCATAGCGCAACAACTCCAAGTTCAGTGAGTTACCAAAGGTGAACTTGTGATCTCAATTTCGAATTATGTTTCATATATAAATGTTTTAAACTAAGATCCTTCTATCTAAATCGTTAACCCATTTTCTTAAGATTTTTATTTTGAGGAAAACCATCTTTTTATTTTGTAAAAGAAATATACAAAATTCCATCATTTGGCTGTTATACATTGCAATGACCGGACCAATTCTATCTTGGTATACAAAATTGCCTCCATTTGAATTACCTTAAATCATTTTATGATTTTTTTTTTCTTGACAATAATGGATGTTTTTGTCTTGAGAAAGGTAATCAAGTACCGTAGAAATCACTACTACAACTTCACAGCTGAAATTTTTTGGAAATGGCTTTGTTTGCTGCTGGCTTCTAATGTAGTCTTTGTTGCAGTCTATGACAAAATCCCTGGATTTCATCATTGACACTGCTTCCGGTGATCACCCCTTTGATCCTTACATGTCACTTCTGAAGATTGGTGGAGTTTTGGTCCTAGTGGGCTTTCCTAGTGAAGTCCATCTGAATCCCGGAAGTCTCAACCTTGGTATTCTTCTTGTTCTTTAAAGTAATTTTGTTCATTCTGGTAGTCTATTTTTTTTCCTCAAAGCAGGATGACTATATTAGCTCAAAGTTCTTATTATATTTGACTAAAAATTACTTTTGTTAGGTTCGAGAAGAATTTCTGGCAGCTTGACTGGTGGTACCAAAGAGACACAAGCAATGCTGGAGTTCTGTGCTGCAAACAAAATATATCCAGAAATTGAACTCATCAATATTCAGTACATAAATGAGGCACTTGAGAGGCTTGTAAAAAGAGATGTGAAGTATCGTTTTGTGATCGACATTAAGAACTCTCTCAAGTGATTTCATAATAAAAAAGCTGCTGCATGGAGCTTTCTCAGAGCTTATTTAAGTCACGGTTTATTGTATTCAGAAATGTGGACTCTTAATAATGATATTTTTGCAAGTCCTCGCGGATAAACATTTTAAATTTTGAACTTTTGCTGCCAGAGCTTTCTCTCATATATATATATATATATATATGTTTTTTGTTTGAGGATAATGTGTTATTTAATCTGGTTCCATATACTCTGGGTACTGTCATGAAAAAGGCTTTTGGCCAAGATTCATATTTTGCAGGATTGTAAATTTAAATTTCTATGATTTAAGGTTCTTCCGCTTCCCCTAGGTGAGGAGGAAAAAAAATGAAAAAATCCAAACAAAAACTGTTTTTGTTGCAAGTTGCACAAAGAAATTGTGAGCCAACAAAATACTGCTCCTCTAAAATGTGGTCTGCCATTAAATTCAATAAAGCTCTGGCACATGATGAGGCATAGAAGCTGAGACTACACTTTTTGTCGTTAGGACTTTGTCATTACTATTAAACTCGCTCACTAACACAATTGGGTGCTTAACGACAGCATGCTTAACTTATTTTGTTTCATATTTTTCTAACAGTATCTATTAATCTGTGAAAGAACCAAAGTTGGATAACCTCGAACGCAATGTCCGACATGTGGCCTGCTGGAAGTGTATCAAAAAATATTTACTTG
This sequence comes from Elaeis guineensis, assembly GCF_000442705.2. NCBI lineage: Eukaryota > Viridiplantae > Streptophyta > Magnoliopsida > Arecales > Arecaceae > Elaeis > Elaeis guineensis. Next base: position 108,057,274 of record NC_026003.2, read on the forward strand.
GATCCTAGAAAGAAAGAAAAAAGTCAATATTTTTACTTGTGGCAGATCCCAGATCACAATAATTACACCTGATCTACCTTTTTAACAATGTGCGGCGCCTCCACTAATCACTCATTTAATTAGCAAACATCCGTTTTCTTTTCACCACCAAGGTGAGTTCTGATGATGACAAATGCCAAAGGCTAGTGCTCTTTGGTTATACCAAAGCAGATATTTATTAGCAAACATCTGTTTTTTTTTTTTTCCAACCTGATATAGTCCTTGATTAGATCCTATTTTGAACCAGTGGAGGCTAAGGCAGAAAACCCAACCATCCAAAGACCTCCATGTTGTACGGCAGCCACCGCCAGCCTCTTGATACCCCCCTCCCCCCAAATCTTTTTTTTTCTCTCTTTCTAGTTTCCTTTTTTTTTCTCTCTCTCTCTTTCTAATTTTCTCTTCTTGAAGGAAGGCAAAACTCCGAGGCCTCGGCAAGCCTCCACCAACCTCCCCCGTATTTTCCTCTTCTTCCCTCCTCCTCTGTCTCTCTCTCTCTTCTGCTCTTTCCTTCTCTTCCCCTCCATTCTTGCTGGTGTTTTGTTTTGAACACCATAAGCATTCTGATCGGTAACCGGCACAATTCAACACACTCTGAATCGGATAATTCAGGATTTCCAACCATGCAAACCAAATATGGAATCCAACAATCTGATGTTAGGTTAGATGCATCAATCTAAAAAGCATCTCTTTCTGTCTCAAGTTTTAATAATTCAATCATGAAAAACAAAGACATGATGATATCGACAATAGAGAAAAAAAAAGATTCCCTTGAGCATCATCTCTCACCCTATGCTGCACATCCATAATTTAAAGATAACAATAATTTTTTTAATCTGGGATAATGGAGAGCAGAGATAAATGCCGCAACAGTGCTGACAACACTTCCACAAATTTTAATAAAGCAGCATATCAAATGCACCCACTAAGCATATTTAATCTCGATATATATTCTGATGTATCCAAAAGAGACGTTAAAACTATGCACCAGATACTGTCGGATAATTTGTCTGGGTTCACCTCTAAGGATCTGCAATTGGCACAAGCAATTGGTCATCAAATGATGGAACAATACATGAACGTCATTTATATGTAAAATCAGCTACATGCATATAAAATTGAAAAAGAAAAAGAAAGTTGAAGAAAAAGAAATTTTTCTTTTTAGAAAAATTTAAAGACAAGAATTCTATTTATATTTTTCTATCAGATTTTTGATAATAGAAAATATGTTTGATTCATCTTTTCATTTCTCTCACCACGAGAGCCACCGACATGGCCGGTGAAGGGAGAGAAAGAGGGGATGGGGTTGGCGACATGGTCAAGGACAAGAAAAAGGCTCGATGTCAAGTGCTGAAGCAATCAAGGAAGTGGTAGAGGAAAAAGAAGTGGGGATGGTTCCGCACTTCCTTCTCATATAAGTTCTATTGCAAGACCCACATATATACATTTTTCCAATGGTGCTGTACTAAAACAATTGAAAGTTATTATTTAAAATTAAAGAAAGTGAAAATCATGTGACATTTTAAGGCCCAATAAATGATCTATTGCTCAAAGACACACTAATAGATGATGATATAAATGTTCCTGAAATATAAGATCTTTGATGGCTAGATCTTTTAGGTTTCATTCTCTAGAGTTCTTTTACTCTATCAAATGTTTCTATTTCTTTTCAAAACTTGCAGAATTCAAGTCTAGTTTTCACAAATGCTTTTTGAAATTGAAGGAAACGAAAAAGATGACAAAGAGCTGCAAAAATGAGCACATTAATTATCAATCAGAAATCTGGATCGATTTCAGTCAAAAGTCATGTTTCCTGATTGTGCAGCCACAGCCAAAATTTTAAGCCACAGTTAGGGCAATATAGCATTCAAAACTTTTCAAATAAATGCTTACATGGACATTGTTCCCTCTTTCCTTTCCTCTCTATAGTTTATTCTCTTATTTCCTCTATTAACTTCTTGCTACTCCATCACAATTTATCATTCTATCTTGTTCCCTTCTTTTTCTCTATTGCTGACTCGCTTTAACAAATCTATGCAGCAGACTTATTCCATCTGGCTGAACAAGAACTAAAGGCAAAACTCTGCTTATTGCCACATCCAGTCCCCTAAGATCCATCTAAGAAACTCATTGCCAACACCTAAGCTTGAACAGTAATTCTATTATCCTAGCCCCTCAGACCCCTAAAGAAACTATATCCTTCCCTCATCACAGACTTTAGCTTCTGTCCTCAACTTTAAATTTTTCAGACAGCAACCAATCACTTTCATTGATAAGCTTTATTAAAACTCTCCCCTATATTATCCCCACAAGCAATCTTAGATGCTCAGAAATTACATCATCAGAGGTCCAAAAGAAATCTAGAAATCTATTTGGATAATTATCCAATTTGGACAGCTTATGAAGCCTAACAACCACAAATAAACCTTAATTCAACACTATTTGCACTTCTTGACGAAGCATACGTCCATGAAATATAACGGATTGGTGCAGAAAGTTGACATGCAAAACAATTTAAAAAAAAATTCATCAAGGATGCTTAACGGTATTTTCAATAATTAGACTGTGAACTAAATATCGCAAACTTACTACATTTCTTTCTAGACAGTAGTTGTTTTGATAAAATTTTTAATAATAAAGACACTAAAAATCATAATGCGGAAATCTCCAAATATAGAAGAATCTGTTACATGATGACATTGTAGCCAAAATATTACGCATTCTGTGGAACAAAGGGCTAGGCTCAGACCTTTTATGATTTTCTCGCACGTTTAGGGTATCTTCAAGCAAAATGATAAAGCTAAAGGGATGGATAGTTTGAAATTTGGGGTCAAGAAAAAAGTTTTGGTGTAGATTGCCAAAAGCATTATTTGTGAAATTTGATAAGAAGAAGGAATCAGAGGTATTTGAAGAAGATAAAGTGTAGTGAAGCTAAAGTTAAATCTTCTAGGCGGAAGTAAATTGATTACCAGACTTGTGGCAACCATTTCAATTAACTAAAAGAAAGGCTTCACCTGCAAATCCAATAACTCTATTATCAATAAAGCAGTTAGAGATGTTGGAAACACCCTCCCATGGTGCCTGGAATAATTTAGATGAGGTATATAGGTGTACATTGAAGGGTTAGTTTTAAAATTTGCTTCATGGGAAAAAAGTCATATGGCTTTTAATGTAATAGTTTATTTAAACACTGAATGATAAAACATCACAACAAAAGGAAGAAAAAAAAAAACAGCAAACTCCTTTAAAAAATAGAGATGGGCTAACCTGGAGATTGACCTATATTATCAATGATATTTACTGTAGCTTCTAATAATAGAAAAAGTTCTGCTTAAGTTTGTGAAGCCTTCAACTGAAGTATTGGAGCACTTCATTGAAAGAGATCATAAAATGATGGTTATATGACACAACAACTTTAGACTGATTTTTACTTATTTTTTTGAGAAAAGCAATTCTTCTTACCTTTGAAAAAAAAAAGGCATTCTATTTCAAGTAAAAGTTCTAAAAGGTTTACCAACTTTGGAGAAATAATATTATTCAAAAATGAAAACCTGAAGCATTTGACTGTTGACAGTGGATAAGCAAGTTCTAAAGGCATTATTTCAAGCAGAAATAAAGTGGCAATGAACTTAAGTTTTAACAGGTCAAAACCAACAACACTTATGTTCAGGTTAGCTGTTTTATCCTTCATTGCCACCAAAGGGCATACTATGTGCCACGATAAGTGTCTTCAATTAACATACGTGCCAGATGAAATGTCTTGGATTCTAATATGACAGTTAATATTTGTGAAAGACAACCAGGATGGAATGAAAATACAAAATGCGAGCATCAATTTTCTGGACACTTCCTATTTCTGATTAAGTGATGGTCTGTTGCAATGGATTCAAATGACTTAGGATAAAAGGAGGAACAAAGGCATAATCACCAAGAAATAAATGGATAGCACAAATTACCTCTGCCCAAAAACAGCTTCAACATTACTATCAGCTGTACAAGGATCAATATCCAAGATTGCTTGGATCCCCAGTGTACTCAGTGATTTGTTCCAGTCTTACGGTGATCAAACAATGAGTGTCAGCATCCCCTAATGACAGCTGTCTCATCTTCCTTGTTCCTCTCTACCAGGCTTCCAAAGACACCCTCATGCTTCCCACAGAGCATAAGAACCGGTCCCCCTCTTCTGGGCAGTGCAGTCTCGAGGATCTCCTGGTCCACTCCCTGTAACAGTTCCTTGCTCCCATCCAATGCAAGATCGCATGTGTTGGGGCCAACAACATCCACCACCTCCCCCTTCTGCAGAAAAAGCTTTCCTCCCATGAAATCCTCACTGATTATCCGAACTCTGATGTGACTTTTGAGCCATCGAACTGTTCTCCCCCTTTCCCCACTGCCACTGCCCGACCTCTGGTGCAAGTCATCACCTTTTTTCACTTCCTTATCCCTACTCCTCTCCTCCCTCCTCTTGTCACCGTTTCTCCTATCCTCCCTCTTGTCATTCTTCTCCACAATCCTTAACTCATTCAATCTCCTTAAGAATTTCTCTTCCTTTGCTGAGCCTAACTCCACAACCATATCACCTTCAAGCTTAACCTCCTCTCTAGTCTCGAGCAGCTTCAAAATGACCTTGGAGGCCTCTGAGCCCTTCAAAATCTTGCCTTTCATTCCAGCATGCCTTCCTGATATAACTCTAAGAATCTTCTCCTTCTCTTTTTCCTTCTCTTTCTTCTCCTTCTCCTTCTTCTCCTCCCGGGCAACCCATTGGCCCTTCCGCTTCCTGGGATCAGTCGAGGAAGGGACGTACCCCAATCCTTCGGTCCCAGCCCTCCGCTCATATTGGACGACCTTGGTATCCCCCTTGTTATTCCGACCGATCCCCTTGCCCTCCGACCACCCATACCCTGCAAGGAGCGCAGCACCAAAACCCTCGATCGGGATGTCGTTAAATTCGTCAAAGCCGCGATCTTCTGGGAGGTTCTTCATGTCTTCCTTGTATCTCCTGAGGATCGACTCCTCCACCGAGGAGCACGGCTGTCGCCGTCCCACTCCTGAGATCTAGAATCGTCGGACATGGCGCCGTTGGATCGTAGACTGAGGCCGTAGGGGATATTGGATGCGGGGGCGTCGCCCGTGGAGGTGTCGAGAACAAAGCGTGTGTCGGCGGCGACGGAGGGGTCATCATCGGCGGTGGGGAGAGGGAGAAGGTTCTTCATCTTCTTGGGTGGGTGGAGGTCGGCGTTGGGGATGGGGGGATGACGAGCTTGGCGGGGGCGTCTAGGGTTTGGGAGGGGTCGAAGATGGTGACATATTGGGGCTTGGGCTCACCGTTCTCCACCCCACCACCGTCGGTGGCCTCTTGGGGGGGTTTCGGAGGATTGGGGCGGGAGGAGGAGGAGGGTTTGGAGGAGAGCGAGAAGGAGAGCTTAATTTCTATTCGCACTTCGAGAGAGAAGAAGGAAGAAGAGAGGGGGTGAGGGGAAGAGGATGCCGCAAAGGTAGGAGGTACTTGAGGCTACCGCGGAGGACTATTCCTAATAGGCTTGCTGCGATTGATGGCTTAGAGCAAAACTTTGATCTGCCGCACTAATTAAGCGCTCATTTCATGGCCTTTTGACCGTTAGTCCTAAGCTTTGCGTCTTCATCAAGAATAATTTTTGCAAATACCATCTTTAAGATAGAGATATTTGAATCCACTCATCCCTTCAAATATGAATCGATTCACCATTCTCTGCTTGCCATTAAACCCCATTCTCTGCTGTCATCTTCACCTTACTAGATGCTTTTCCAAGAATCAGAGAGATTGCTTTCAAGTGGAGCTTGTAAGAAGGAACAATTTGAAAAATAATTCACTTTACAGATCTTATCTCTTTTTTCTTTAAATTTGCAAAGAGTTTTCAAATCTACCGAATATATTTTTCTTTATTTAGTTTTTCACATGGTATTTGAAGCAGTTTGAAACAATTTACTTTAGTATTTTCTAGTCCACATAGATTATAGGTTGGATCATACCATTTATAACAACTCCGGGAAGCTCATCCAAAAAAATTAATTGGAAAATATTATTTAAATTTTTTTGATCTTATATAAATATCCAAGATTTTTTTAAAAAATAACCGATGTGAGACTAAATATACGTTCACATACATTCTCACGTATAGTTTTAACAATAACTTCTCCCATTCATGAAGTTTCTTCTTAATCTATTCTTTAATTTAAAAAAGAAAAAGCACTTCTGCTACATATGCTAATCAAGTTTGGAAGAGATGATTTTTTTCATAACATCTTGTAAACTTTAAACTAATTTCTAGAGAAAGCACCTTTTCTTGCAGTTGTCGCTCGTCTATAGTCGGCAATAGAAAAGAGAAGGGCAATAGGAAGTAGAAAATCTGATGCGGGACAATCCTAAAAAAAAATCAATCCTAATAATCAAGCTCTCTTCTGTTCATCAACAACAAATCACGTCCGGCCAGGGACTCATTATTCCCAAGACAGACAGTATAGTTGCCTATACTCTGCTCAAGAGGCGTGATTGATTGATACGAGACTAAAGCGAGATCAATCTAAATGATACAGACGAATGCCATTCGAGAGATCAGTAAACAATTAGCAATAGAAAATTTCATAAACAGATAGCAGAAATTAAACATGCTCACGAGTAAATGCAAAAAAAGAAATAAGAATGGAACGAGAGAAAATAAAACATTAAACCCGTGAGAAAATCCAAGAAGATGATAAGAATCCGGATCGTGGTAGTTAAGAAACTACTCTGATTAGGGCTCTTAATCTTTTAACCAAACAGATCCATCGATAAAGAACTAGGTCTTTACCAACATCGGATTAAAAAAAAAATCAAAGATCAACTGTTAAGGAACGAAGGTCCTTGACAGCATATGATCTGTAGAATAAGAAATCACTCCTCTCAGCACGACAGATGAAAATTTTGGAGGAGACAGATCTTCTCTCGACGGAATAGGCTTGCGTGGATAGATGGTGGAGTCGATCAGAGTCACAGGAACACTGAATCTTAAGTAGAAGGAATAGAATAGAAAGTGGGCCTCACACCCTCTCCTTGTGGGGCAATTTTGGGTCTCACATCCTCTCCCTGTCGGAGCGATTGACACAAGTATTTGTGGAGTTTGTAAAATCATTCATTATTTTTTTCATGAAAGATACAAGGATTTATATAGGACTCTAAGGGTCCTATTTGTTTAGGAATCTCTTATCTTTACAAGGAAGAAATCAACCCTCCACAAAAAAAGTAAAGCATTATAATCTACCATAGGAAAGAAATCAGCCTTCAACAAAATAAGTAAGTAGCCAAGAACTCTTAAGGAATTATAAGGAAGAAATGGAACTCCATGTGGGTGCTTGATGCTTGATACAACTTGGCATGAGCACGGCACATGCTGGCATGCATATTTCTTCTCTTGGCATGTGGAGAGTGGTGGCTCCAAAGGTGACGTGGACAAATCCAAGTATGGCCCTATGGACCCAAAGCCAAATGCATTAAAATTTATTGACTGAAAATAAATAACTGAAGTAGAATCAATTTAATAAGGCTTCTTCGATCCAAATCGAACTTAAATTATGTTGCCGATTTTTGATGGCTCTGGTGTCCGCACCAAAATCTATCCGTTTGGAGCAAATATAGAGGAGAAAGAAAAACTTATGTTACTTTTGTCCACATCAGCTAGTTCTATGCATGCCAATATCTTTTTGATAGCATATGCTACCTCGTGACCTACTTCATCAAGACCGTCTAATGAAGGTCATAGTCAAGATTTGGGATGTTCAATTCGATAAGTTGAATGGCTTGATTGCGCTAAATGAAAATACAGGATAAAAATAAAAAATCCCCAAAAGTTCAAAATTTTTAGTATGATCGATCTTTTTCCCCTCTAGTCTGATCTGTGGACAATTTGGTAAGCTTGAATTCGAAGAAATGTAGGTTATATCTAACCGATTCACGGTGGATCAGTTTCTATTTATTTATTTATTTTTAGCTTTTAGAGAGAAGGTGGTAGGCAACTCAATTCCTCGTTCACTAGATATGCAAAATCATGGGCAAAAGATCTTCATATATTATCCAGTGCATTTATGACTTAATTAGCCATGTATATGTGGGTATTATTTTCCATCTCAACTCATGTGTTACATGTGTATGCATGCACATGTGTGCGCATTTGTGCATGTGTACGTGCGGGTGTGTATTTGTGTTTTTTGATTAGAGATCAACTTGTGTTTCAATGCAAAATGTTTGTGATCGGTATGTGCTATGGAGCTTTTAACTTCTTCTTAATTTTTCACCTCTTATCTATCACCAAATATATTTCCCAACCTGCATGCTACTCGAATATTATAAAAGCATGTAGGCTATGGATCGACGAACATGATATAAAACATCCTTCTTTAACTTAAAAAAAAAAAAAAAGAAAGAAAAGATATACATAGTCAGCAGCTTTCATTTACAGCATTTCATGATAAAATTTGCATAGGAGGACTCAACCTGCGCTTTCCAAATTGCTTCCCTACTGTTTCTGATCACAATACTCTGCGATTTGACTTTCAGCTTCAAACTCATCATGGACCTTATCCAGCAGAAACTGAACATAATTTGGAGGGCATTCTAGTATGGAGTTAATCAACCATTTGTTAGATCAGAATCATTGTATTTTTTAATGGACAATATATTGTCATTCCATCAACCACTATGCTGGTTTGGCACTTCGTTTGCAACTCAACTGAATTAGCAGTTTCCAGGTGCACTGCCCATCACTTACAGATGTTCATTCCTTTTCCCATCATCCAACTTGATATTTAGGTAGACACAACGAGCATGAGCTTTTAAGCTCGGCCAACACCATGATTTATGACAAATCTTAAGTATAAACGTTATGGCCAATCCAAAGTGGTAATTGTATTTATATGAGCTTGCAATGAAATATACCAAAACAAAAATATTCAAGAAAGGAGAAGACACGAATATTTTGGTTCCATTTTCCTTTCTGAAGAATCAAGGCAAATGAAGCTATCATGCTCACCTATAATTGGAATGAGGGATGACCAAACCGATGTGGTGATCTTGTAAGCTTACCCCTCTAATTCTGTCCCTTTGTAAGCCCCCCGGAACCCTTTAATTTGGATTGATTCTAGGAAAGTGGAACACCTACTTGTTAAATTCTAGGAAGTGTAACGATTACTTGTTAGATGATGACGGTATTTCAACCCCACCTGATGTTTCCATGAGGCTATGGGTCATGCTGTCTGCTACCCGGATTTGGAAGCTCTTTTTCTCGGTGCATAATCTAATAAATTAGGTGCCACATAAGTTTATTAGTTTGGACTGGTCCTTCTCCCGACAGCTTAATCCTTTGGGCTACGAATCCACGGCAGGCGAGATCAGAACCATCGCCAGTGCATGCGTGTCACGACCTTTATTAGCCACATAGGATCCGAACCTATCATGTCACAAGGGTTTCTAGCAGCACTAGAAAGCAGATAAATAATGAAATCAAGGTTTAATTCATGATTGACTCCTATCATGTTAGGCTTCCATGATGAGAGGCCAAGATATTTATCTGCTTTCACGGCCTCTGAAAGCATCTCAAGTCCTACAGCTTCTCCTGTAAGAGGGGGCACCAACGTGCCTGAGAATTTATCATAAACTTGGCTACCCACTGTTTAACAATAAAAGATGTAGGAAAAACCTAATTTAACTATGATCCACTAAAAAAAAAATTCCCCACATATAATGTCCTTGAAAACTAATCAGACCTATAAAACTTCAACACAGACAAGAACAGTAATTCAAGTTGGTCCAAAGACTATTAGAATTTTCTCTCTCTTTTCTTTTTTTTTTTTCTTTTTTTTTTTTTTTTTTTTTTTGTGGTAGAGTTTACACCCTTGGTTAGGTCGTTCTCTTTGCATAAGACATTACAAGAGAGTTAAGTTCCATGTGAAGACCGCATGTCCACAACGACTCCAGAACTTTGTTACCCGAACTTCCATGTCCAAATCTCTTGCCACACATCAAGTTAAAGGAGTCATATTACAGGACTGATATATAATAACTAATGCGACACCATTTTTTTCATCATTTTGACATCATCAAGATTTGTGGCTTACATAGAGGGGAATGAAAAAAATTAAGATTTTTTGCATGTATATCCTCCTAAACATTCAAATTTACATGAATATCCTTTCGAAATTGATATTTGTATGTATACCCTCATAAAATACTTGTTTTGCATGTATATCTTTTTTTTTTTTTTTTTTGCATATGTGCCCACATCATTTAATGTCGTTAAAAAAATTAATGATTTAAAATTCAAATAACTAAAATATCTTTATAGATAGATGTGCAAAAAAAAAATTTATAAGGGTATATATATAAATAGAAATTTCATAAGGATATTCATGCAAATTTGAATGTTTAAAAGGATATACATACAAAAAATTCTAATTTAATTTTTATCTATTTCATTTAGATAGAATCAGACCCTCTTACTTGATAATGTAGCACCATATTATATGATATAACAACACGATGATGATATTATATAATATTTTATATATTAAAATAGTATATTATATTTTATTTTTATACAAGATGGGACGATTGTATCCATCTTATAATAACATGATATACTTTATACACTTCACAAGAATATTTTTAATAAAAATTCGTAAAATAAAATAAATAAGATTATAAATTCTTATTATTACATAATGTCCAAATCCATAACTATGTCCATTTTATACAAATGTACAAGCTATTCATCTAATATCAGATTTAGATACTTTTCTTAGAAGTATGTTATTATACATTAGAAGAAACATAGATGGTTATGATCTGTTTATCTTCTAAATAAAGTAATTTTGATCTATCATTGGATAAAAAAATTATTTTATCTATATAAATTAATAAATTAAATAAATTTATTATTTTAATAGTATATGTTAATTTTTTTCTATTAGAATAAGAAAATAATTAATGAACCAAGAAAGATGTATTTATGTTAAGGATTTTTTGCGTGTATATCCTTCCAAATATTCAAATTTCCATGAATATCCTTATAAAATTACTATTTACATATATATTCTTATAATTATTTTTTTTTACATATTTATCCATAAAGATATTTTAGTTATTTTAATTTTAAATTATTAATTTTTAACGGTATTAGATGATATGGATACATATATAAAAAAAGATATTTTATGAAGATATATATGTAAATATCAATTTTGAAAAGATATTTATATAAATTTGAATGTTTAAGAAGATATATGTGCAAAAAATTCAAAAAAGTATTTAGCAGTTGGTGCCATGACCCTTAGGCCACGTACTGATTACCAAACCAATCCTTGTGGAGTTTGGTCATGCACACATACTGATCACTAAACCAATCCTTGTGGAGTTTGGTCATGCACATTTTCCTCCCGTCTGGGACTTGTCCTAATGGCCTGGTTTCTCAAAAAATGTACGAGAAAGTCGTAAGCCAATCCATCGATACCAATCTTCCCTCCTAGGTCAATCCCAACATTTCAGGGACACAAATCTTTTCGAAAGATAATTTCAGGTGTCTTGAAATTTTGTGAAGGTGATTTGACAATTGAGCCTGGAAAGGATAACAGAAGAGAAAGGTTTAGACATTTAGGAAATTATTCCTGGAAACAGGCTAAATTGATAGTTAGTATAAGGATTTACGACCTTGTGGTGCAAACAATCTTGCCTGTCTTAGAGAGGTCTTTGTCTTTGTGAAAATTGGGAACTCAAGTCGAGATGGCTAATACAACAAAATCAGATTTGCCGATGACTCGCAGTTTAACCGACTTTGGTGTCCATCTTATAGAGCTTCACCCACCATCCGATGACCATGGAAACAACAAAGGACTAAATACTATTTCACAGGCAAAGCATTCAGAAGATGGCAATAGCCACCATACATGGATTTGGCAGCTGGTGACGTAGACTGAAAAATCCATTACTCCTGCTATCACCAGGATGCAAGAGCCTGCATACATGATACATGCCAGAGCTCCTGCTATCACCAGGATGCAAGAGCCTGCATACATGATACATGGACTTCCCAGACTTGATTCCTATGGACATGGCTGAATAGAAGCATTGAAATTGATGCCATCCTACAAACAAAACTAAATTTAAAAGAAAAGGAGAAAGGCCTACCCGAGTAATAAACTAGATCGAGGATGTTAGGAATGCATCATCCAAAGAATCAAACCAGAACCCCCAGTTGCTAGATGGAGAGGTCTGACTACTATCACAGGAGTCCTTTCACTTTTTGTTTGTATAGTGACACAAATTAGAAAAGCATGAATACAAGATGCTCCTCATCAAAAGATTTTCTCACAAAAAAAAAAAAAAATGAAAGCTAAAACATATTTGACAAACCTTTTATTTATTTTCTATTTTAAAGATAAAATCTTAAAAAAAATACAACAATATGTTCAGTACTATTGCTTTTCATCTTTAGCATTATTTCTAGAAAAAATAGAAGAAATTCTTGTGATCACTATCTAAATTCCCCCACCATCATTGCTGCCATTACAACGTCTACCACCATCACGACCATCATGGTGACCTAGCGACCACCACTACATTGTCGGCACCCCCAACACCACTGCTGTTGCAGTCACAACACTACCACTATCACTACCTCAGGCACCATTATCATGTTAATCTTTTTAAAAGTAATTGACTATAGCAAATATATTTATATTTTTAAATTTAAAAATAAAATATTTTTTTTCCAAATAAATAAGGAAAATGAGAGAGATGCCAAACAGCACCCAAGAAAAGCACTTTTTCTTTAAAAGCACTTTATAAAAATTTTGTTACCAATCTTTTGACCAAGAAAACCTTTTCCTTTAAAAGTTATAAAAAATATTTTTGAGCAACAACAATCACATCCTCATACTGGATCCAAAAATTGTAATAAGTACAAGGATAAACAACAGATTTGATAACATGAAACATAAACTCACTTTCATAGTTCAAAACATGTGCCCGAGGTATCTACTTTCATTATGATCAATTAAAAAAAAAAAGGTTCTCCACGGCTAATTATCATTAACTATAAGACTAACCATAGAGTTTATAACTTCCAACATCAGAAGAAAGAACAGTAATTCCAAACAATCACAAGACATCAAGTTTAAGAGAGAACTGTCTAGGCAGAGACTCCTCCACAAGAAAGCTTCAGTAAGGTTCTAATCATCTTAGCATCGCTTACTGTTCCTCAATTGTTCCCTTCTCACTAACATAGATACCATCCAAGAACTTCCTGATGTCTTTGTTCTTCACATGGCATTTCTGTTAACACAAAAGCATCAAATCTTAGTCTTTGAAGAAGCAAATACATGAAAATATAGGAACCATGTGGCAGATTACTAATCTGATATATTTAAAATGGCTGACCTGGTTGATAAGGGCAGCAGAGCGAGAAACAAGTTCAATATCATTGCCATCAAGGATAAGCTCATCCTTGACCTTCTCGGACCGAACGATTTTCACCCCCTCAAGCATATCCACCTTCCGCACCTGTACAAATAAAAGATAAAACTACTTGCAACAGGGATGGAGATGCTAAGGAAACTATTAAATGAAACATATGAATCAACATCCAACGTACAGTAAGAAAATAAAATTTGCAGCACTAGAATCTGGCTTTCAATTTAAGCACCCCAAAACATCCAGACTTGCTGAGGCACTTATTCAGAACTTAGTTCCAGTAGAAGTGTGGCTTATGTTTGAGATGAGTCTGTTTTATCTATGTATGCATTTTTGTTGAAGAGACACTTAAGCAAGGTTATCAAGTGATACAATGTTGTTGTTTTTGTTCTGTTTGGGGGAATTGGGGGAGGACCATGACAGATAATCAGCTGTTCTAATATATGTATTGGTGTCAAGGAAAACTTACAAAAAGAAAAATAAATATCAAAATGCCCCTAACACATTTTGGAATCTCAATTATATCACATTGAAATGCAAATTGGTAAAAGTAATCATCAAATGAGTGCCATCAAATATAAAGATAAATCAGGAAAATATAGTAGTTCAAATTTGATCCAACTTGTTGAACTGGTTTAAAAAGAGTTAATAATGGGCAAACCACAAAATACTAAGGTAAACTACAACTTAAACCTATCTTAGGGCCAGATAACAAAACCCACATGCTGCTAAATAACATTAAAATCACATTGGTGAGAAAGAAGCTGTCATGTGGTTAGTAAATACTATTAACTCTAGACAATTGTGTGTGGTATGGGTCTGGTTCAAGTGACACATGGCGTAACTCTATAAACAATTGCACCTTTTTTTGAATTGGATGATGAAGGTCCCACATCGACAATCCAAACCAATAGATATGATCTACTACCTCTAAAGTGTTTATATATGATAAATTATATGATTTGGAGACCCCAAGCCTATACATCAAGTGATTAAAAGACATCTATTATTTTGAGTTATTTAAACTGTCCAATTTTTTATGAGCCAATGCACATGGTAGGAGTCTCCAAATTACAAGATTCATGATATACAAGCAATTTAAAGTTAATAGATCATATTCAATGGCTCGGATCACACACACATAGATATAAATATGTGTGTGTGTGTATGTGCATATATACCAACTAATCCAATCAAAGTTATATTAGAAATTTAAAAAAAAATGCGTAAGTGAAAGATTTTCAAAAGGCAATCTTTTTTGAACTCAGATGATTAATCAATTAAATATGAAATGTTCGATCAAGTTCAAGAAAAACATATCGCAAAATAATATGCAATTATTTTTACATATCGCAAGAAAAAGATTTAGAAGAATAAAAACATGGTATACAAAGGGTTTCAATGGCGTACTTCTAACTATGTTCTTATAATTGGCACATACATGCATCCACTTTTTGATGAACCAGATTGCATATGCAAACTCTTAGAACAAAGTTGGAACCAAGGTTCACAATCTTGGTACTGAACCACGTACCAATACCATCCCATTATAGTGTTGGTATGGGGTACGGTATGAGATGGCAAAGCATACTGAGTGTCTGTATGGTATGAGACTATATAGCAGTTTAGTATTGATACATCAAATCTTGGTTCACACCATCAAAATTTTAAGATATATTTAATAAGCACATCAAAAAATAAAAGGGGAAAAAAGGCTTGAGGAACATCAAAAACTAAATCAAGTAATAAAATATCTATTAATGGCCTGTTTGGATGGCCAGGTATGTTATTCATTGGATAATGTCCAATCAAATTTTCCTAAAGAAAGGCGGAAACAAATGTTCAGAGAGAAGTATTGGGATCAAAACTAACCAGAGCCCATACATCCCTGAAAAAAGGATCATAAGTTCCAAGTGAGAGGTGATTTTCCTTGCGCATGCAGCTAGGAATAAAGTTTCCTATTATAGTTAAAACTCCCTCGCCATTGCATAACTACTCCTCAAACTCTTATTTTTAGCCATACGAGGATTAAACCATATTGTACCACCAGAAAATGATCTGGCTTCCAAACATGGCCTTAAGATATTGAAATATGTAAAAAAAAAACTATCGCAAAAAGATGTAGATATATATTGCTTTTGATTTTAGATCCTAACCATACCAACAAGTGTTAGCGTACCTATAAGTCATTAGAAAAGGGCAACTTGACGAAACATGGAAAATAAGGCAAATCATCACCAAGAATCTTATTAGACCACAAGAAGCTTGGCAGTTGTAGCACTCGCATATGGAACACAAACTACTCGAGTGCTAACAACTCCAAGATACAACAGATAGAATAAAAGATACGGTAGAAAAAAAAATAGAAGAGGGAGAACGAAAATGAAACACTTAAAATTTGTGATTGGGTAGCTTTGGGTCTTTTTTTTTTACGATTGGGATTTCTGTTGTGGATTTTGATAATTTTCAGAAAGCTCTGGATGGATATCTAAAACTATGATACTTCGCACGTCTTCAGGAGTGTAATATTAAAATATCCGAACGTTACTCCACATCTCCTCGTATTCCACTCTCTTATCTCCCACAAAGCCTCCAGTCATGAACGTTCTACCACGTTAAGTAGGACCACTTGACGATTTGTTTGACCATGTCAAATCCCACAAAGCCAATGTGATCAAATAAATACTTTTGATTTTATTTAATGCCTTAAACAATGAAAACTTTATGCAATTAATTAAGGAGAATAAAAAATACATCTAGCAAGGTTATTTGACAATAGCATCCAGGGCGATTTGGCCACTCAATCCAACAGAGAAAACATCCCATAATTAGAAGTAGACTCTATTATTTGCTGAGCTAAACAATTGGAGGAAAAAAGAAAAGAAAAGAAGAAAAGAGGAGAGATTAAACCATGCAGCTACTCAAGATCAGTAAAATCACTGGCTACAAAAATAAATGACATTACGAGTCACTTTAAATCTTGCTAGTTATCTCGAACTTAAGTTGTACATACATCAAAAAAAGTTACAATTACAGGATTAAAATAGGGGGAAAAATCGGATATCGTTCCCATCAGGAATTACATATAAATAATTAAAGCAGTCAATTTCCCAATCAAGACTTCACATTTTTACCAACAAAAAAAGCACCTCAAAATTAAAATAATCAAATACTTAAATCCAATATACTATAAATAGGAGAGCGATTATTTGGGGGGAAAAAAATAGAGAACAAGCGAAAAAAGGGGGGAACAGATCGAGGGAGATGAGACCTTTTTCTCGCCAAGGAAGTTGCGGATCTCGATGGAGTTGTTGTTGTTGTTGATGGAGGCGTTGATGGGGAAGTGGGCGTAGACGAATCGCATCTTGTAGCGGTATCCTTTGGTGACGCCGGTGATGAGGTTCTGGACGTGGCTGATGGCGGTGCGGATGGACGCGGTGGTCTTGCGGGAGCCGAACCAGGCATCCACTTTGAGCTTGCGGCTGCCCTCGATGAGCTGGAAGTCGAGGTTGAGGTGCTTGAAGTTGCGGGTCAGCTTACCGCGGGGGCCCTCCACCTCGACCACCTTCGCCTTCACTCGCACCGTCACCCCCTCCGGGATCTCCATCGTATCCGTCGACAGAATCGTCTTCATCTCGACCGCGCTGGATCGGACTCTCTCTCTCCTTCCTTCTGCCGCCCCCGCGAATCCGACGCTATGTCCCAATGGAGGATGGAAAGCCAAAGATTTATACCTGGGTCTTATTTGATGATATTTGGGGGCTGCAGGAGGGATGGGGATTACTGGTTAGGGTTTTTGAGTGTTGCCGAGTTGAGATCGTGGCCGTATGGATGGTCTGGATTGATTTTGATGGGTGTGAGGGATGGATGGTGGCTGAGTCCCACAGTTGATGCACCATGTATGCCAATTTGAACTGGCATCCGTATCGCGAGCCATAGCCAAATTGTTTCTAATCGTGAAAATTTTTCATTCTCTTGACCTAATTGCAGCGTAACTACAATCGAGTGCCATTGGCCTAAATCCTATCTATGGATTGGTTGGACCGCACAATTAAAAATAAAAAAAATTATAGAGATTTTGGATTGGAGAGGAATGGAGTTGATATGAGCCTTAAACAGGCATAATCATAAAGAAAATCCAATAAACAAATCATAAGGGATGCATTTGGTTCATGTCCGGAACCATAATCAGAATAGTCATATCATCTAATATATTTAGTTTGTCTATTTCTTCAATATATTTGATTCATGATAAAAATTAAAATCAGAATCAGAATAAAATTTGAATGTTCGGAGAAAATAAAGATTGTGCTTTTTAAACACTGGAATATTTTCATTTTTTCATAGATTGAGAATGAGAATGAAATTTCTCTAATCAAATAGTTAAAATAAAGACTCATTTTTATTGTCAAGTCCAACTCTTGGAACCAAATATATCCGAAGTGAAATCACTCTGTTTGTACAAACCATTTTGAATTTGATGATCCACGAGGAGCACCAGGTCTTGGAAGTAGATGTACCGGATTGGTGGTCTCCTTGGCCACTTTGTTTTATCATTGTCTTGGTGAAGTAGATGTACTCAATCTTCACACAAGGTCTTGGAAAAGTGCTAGAAGCTGGATATGGAAGAGCAAATCAAATCCCATGGTAACCAATTTTGGGTGGAAAGTTGGCAATCAATCTCGGGCAACAAAAGTTCAAACTACTAAATAAAGGACTTCAATTAGAAACTAATCATCATCCATGGTTTGGCAAGGGGAGGAAGTATCTAAATCATGTTTTCATTTCATGCTCCTAGATATGGATACTGGGTGAAAAATCGATTTTGGAACACCCAAAGACCTGACAAATTTCTGCATGTGGTTCTCAAGCAAACCAAAATGATCATGGTGGGAAGAGCTATTCTCTATACCCATGGCTGAATATAGAGTTGCTTTGGAGGTTGTCATGTTTGCTTTTAATTTCCCTGGTATTGCAAACCTATTGCCATGTGATAATGCAACAATCATTTGTGTGCACCATTAGTTACAAGAAGTTATCACTGGCTCCTTTTGGATACAGCGAACATGATAGCTCAACGAGATCATTCTCGTATCATATATTTATCAAGCCAGCAATGCATTGACAAATTGATTGTAAAATCCTGATGTTACGCTTCCAAGAATAAGAATCCAAGCATGGTGTGTTTGTTTCCTTCTTTAGGCTTGAGACCGATTGCCACAATCGATCCACAGATTACCTTCAGCTCATATCACCCTTAAGAATATTGACTATTGGAAAAATTATGTTGACCGCTATGAGGCCATCTATGCATACCACGAGGCCGATTTTTTTTTCTTTTCTTTCCCTTTTTTTTTTTATTCCTGTAATGATGGGACCAATTTCTTTGCTAATTGGCTGGCTACCAAAGGATATTAAAGGAACTAAAAGAATTGGTGGGACTTTTGTAAAAGAGAATGCAAACTTGGGAGGGGGCACCCACGGACAATATGGAGAAAGAAATATGGCTACTGACGACGGCAAACTATTTGCCGTTTTTATGTGACATTAGATGGACCGGTGTCCTGGTCGCCCGGGTCCGGTTCTCTTCGAAAGCCGTTATCGTGTCGTTCCACCAAGGATCAACCTAGTCGCAGGCTCGCTCTCCTCTTTACCCTTTCCCTCTCTATTCCTCGCTCTCCGCCCTCTTTCTTTCTTCTCGCCGAATCGGCCATGCCCGCCCAAGTCGAATCCCCCGAGGCCACCACCGCCATAGCCCCCCACAAGAAGCGGAAACCAAAGCACAAGAAGGGCAAGATCCAAACAAGAAGATAAAGAAGGCAGCCGGGGCCATGGCCGCCGCCGCCGCCAAGCACAATAACCCCAGCAAGAAGATGATCAAGCTATTCCGCAAGAGGGCCAGGGAGTACAACTCCGACGAGACGACGACGACGACGGCGACTATGACGAAGAGAAACCGACTGCCGGACTGAGGGATTCGAGCGCCGAAGCCCTTCAGGATCGAGAGGATGTCGCTTCGAGTGGGGACTCCAGCGAGGAGGAGGAAGGGCAGAGGGCTTTGGATTCTGGAGACGATTTCAGTGGAGATTCTGAAGGTGATGACGAGGACGAGGGGTATGGCGCTCACCAGCGTATTACGAAGTTCGCCGAAGGTTCTAGAGCGTTCAGGGTGGCTTTCATGAAGATTATGAAAAGGAATCTTTCAAACGATCCACTAGTAAGTGTTTCTCTAGGCATCAATACGATTCTTGGTTGAAAAAAAAGGTTTTTTTCTCTTCTTTTGATAATGATATTTTTAATTTTTATTTTTCAGGGTCCTATATTGTCGGCACACAAGAAGCTTGTCGCCGAGAAGCTTGCAGAAGAAGAAACTGAGCATAAGGTGAAGGGAGAAGCAAAGAAAGAGAAGCATTTGGTCTGTACGCTTTGACCTAAGTAACTAGAATTTGGAGTTTAAATGTTTGAAAGCTCGTAGTCATATTATTATTTACTTGAATTTCTAACAGGCAGCAGAGAAAGGGCGTGTAAAGCCAGCTAATTTCTTGGATGCAAAGGAGAAGTCTCTTATTAGTATTGCCACAAAAGGAGGTATTTTTTGACTTATGAAAAGAATGGTTTTGTTGTTTGGCTACAGTAATGGTGCCTGAGTGGCTACCTTTGTTCTTGATTTCGATCTCTGGTGGCTAACACACACCCTCTGTCTTGCATGCTTGATGCTGGTTATTCAGTGGTCAAGTTATTTAATGCGGTGAGATTTCACTCACTTGAGCTTACATCCTTGTTTGGTTCTTTATAAAATCTGCATTTTTTTAAAATTATGCTTCATGTTAATAGAAGAGTTACCGTTGTTTATCATAACTTTGAGACGTTATCTGCAGGTAAGTAAGGCACAGAATCCTCAGAGAGGCTTGAATCCTTCAAAGTCAAAAGATGCCAAAGGTATGACAATTGCAGTTGTATTGTCTTTCATCTGCCTGGAGTTTGGATTGCTGCTATCAAGCTGCGAAAGTGTGAACTCATTCAGTTTCATTTTCACACAATCTGTCTCTCAATAAATCTGTCACTTAGATCTCTTATCTCTTTTCAGATATTATTTGAGATTTACTCCTGTTATCATGCCTTTACTTGCATCACTTCATTAGAGGAGACTAATTAACTTAGAACGTTTGCAATGCAAACTCGAATCCTTTTATGGGTCATTATGAGCATGCTTGTTGTTGTTAGATGTAAGAAGTTGAAAGTGGGATTATGAAGACATTATTTTTCTCCACTTATGTTGTGCTAGGACAATATATGAGTAAGTGGATATGCTAGTCCGGATGACAAAAACACTTCAAAATAATTTTATGAATTATTGTTTTTGCTTCCCTAGAAGATGTTCTCTTTGCAAAGGGAGCTTTTGAAATAAATAAAAGTACAAGTATTTTCGGGGTTTTTGCAATAGTGAAATTAGTGACAGGGGATCATTTCAATGGTGTGATAGATTAGTGAAAGAGGATCCCTGAAATGGTGTAGTTATATGAATTGTGGATCAGCATAGGCCCTCTTAGTGAGGATGCATGTCATCCTTTAGCACTTGGGAAGTGGGCTTTGATGCAATATACAAATGCCTAAAAATGACACAAGCTTAGAATTCTAACTCTTCTAGAGTGGTATCTTGTTGATGCCTTGGTCCCCTCCCCACTGTCCTTGCAGTGGAAGGAAGTTTTCTTTGCGTTCCACCTAAGCTATGCAAGGAAGGACCAAAGCCATGCAAGGACCAAAGCCAATCCAAGGAACAAAAAAGCTTCATAGGTTCTTTATGTCCAAGTATAGGTAGTTTGTATTTTTATAGACATGTCTATTTCATTGAGCCTCTCTTTGAGACGATGCCTAGATTGTTATCCTTTTATGCTGGTTGGAACTTACTTGACAAGGAATTTTGCTTATGGATGTCATTGACTGAGAAGGAAAAAATTGACATGTGTAGTTTAGTTCCAATTGAATGTTCTTGATTCATCAGCGATGACATTGATCAATCACGTGATTTCATGTTGGTTCACTGTGTAATTTGTGAGTTAAGTTATATTAATAAGAATTGTGTCATGTAACTTCATTCAAAAATGAAATAATATTTAACTAATTTTGGAATAAAATAAAAGAATTGGGTTTGAAAATAATTTCAATCTTGATTTTTTTCAAAATGAATAGGATCTAATCCATTTTGGGGCGAACAACCTGATGTTACTGTTTATTCTTTTTTTTTTAACTCATTGGATTCAGTACATTAATAGGTTGCTTAATTGCCCATATTATCTCGAGTGAGGAGCTATGATATATTGAAATGATATATCAGAAGATTCAGAACAAACCTTTACTTTCATTTTTGTTCTTTTTTTTTTTTTTTGGGTGGGGGTGGTTGGGAGATGTTCCAGCTCGATTCAAAGTCAAACAACTTTCATGTACAACTTCCTATATGTGATAGGTGGCATCATAACTCCTTGCTGCAGAACTCTAACATCTATAACATGTTCCATTCATCTCAAGCATCTTTTAATTTCAAATTCTTAAATAATAATTGAGATGGTATTCTTTTCTTTATTCTTGGTTAGGTATTTGATTCATGACTTTATCAAATGTGTTTCATGTTTTGCAGTTATGTTACAAATGATGTCTTCATTCTTCAATTTTGCTGCCCTCATATTTCCTTAGATATTTATGATCTATGGTTACCCATTATCAATCATAGGTACCTCTTACAAGTCTCATTAACTTTTCTAATTCAACATCTTCAGATACTTTGTTGTTCTTCTGCTTCATATCTACAATTAACTTGAGAACTCCCTGGCTAGACCAGAAGATGTAATTTTACTTATTGTTAGCTTTAGAAGAAGTGGTTTCTTACAAAGTCATATGCTTCCATATAAGGAGATGTGGTTTAATATAGCTACGAAGGTAGCATCATCTTGACATTGCTGGGAAAATTTAAAGTAAGGATGTTCTGTAAAAATGCCTTCAGGACTGGATATAATTAGAGAAAACAGATTCCTTAGGTTTTCTATAGGTGCAAGGTTGACAAAAGGCTATTTGGAGGACCATATATATATATATATATATATATATATATATATATATAGAGAGAGAGAGAGAGAGAGAGAGAGAGAGAGAGATACATTGATGGTATTATCACTTCATTGATGGTTGTGAGATTCAATCTTCCTGTGTGTGATATGTGAAATCCAATAGTAGCCAAGTGATGGTGTAGCATAAGTTCTTTAAGTCTATAATTTTAGGAGGTCCAAAAGGACTAAGGGGTTGGTACTGTTCACGTCACTGTTGCATTTGGGCTGTTAGGAGTCAATAACTAGTTTGTTTTGGACATGTTTTGAGGGATTTGTTTGTATCATTGTAAAGAATCCCACAAGGCCTGAAATGAAAATCTTTATAAAGTGGATCAAGCAAAGGACTCGTATGTTTTTCTTTCTGTGTGTGAATGGAATCGAAGATTTGAGGCCAGGTTCAACCCTAGTGTTTTCTCCCTCTCTCTTCCCCTCTTCTATGACTATCTTTTTTTTTTTCTGCTGCATATTCTTCCCTTCTCTCTTTGGTGTTCTTCTTCTTCTTTGTTTCATAAATCTGCTGTTTCTCTCCCTCTATTATTTCTTTTCTCCATATTCTCTTTATTTTCTTCTGTCTTTCTTGTTCTGTGTTCTACTTGTTATCTTCTACTATTGTTGCAGAGTTCTGTTTGGAGCCATTGAAGCTGGAATGACAACAGGAATGAATCCAGATATAAACTGGATTTTTTTTGCTACAACAAGGATCTGTTGTGAACTTATATAAAACTTTTGTTCTCAGTCTGATCATATTCTTAAAATGTTCTTAGCCCAGTGACCCTCTTCTTTGATCCTGAAAGAACCCTTAAAGTCTCTACTTTGTCCTCTCCCATCCATGAGCTATTGTGGTACAGCCAAGGATTAGAGCCTCTAAAAGCCTCAAGAAACCATATTTGTTTTGACCCACCATTACCACCGTGCAACCCTAATCTCAATGTCCTGCATCAATATGGTGGTTAAAAGCTGATATTACTAGGTTTCCTTTTGACCTAACATTGCTACTGTACAGTCCTAATCTCAGGGTCGTACATCAATATGGTGGTTAAAAGCTGATATTACTAGGTTAAAGATTATTCAGAGTGACATTTTACGGTTACTCATTTTTATCAACAGCGGCTGCAGAGATTTTCATCTTAACTCTATTTCTTATGTCATTATTAAGATTGACAGATTTCACTAATGTTTGGGTGTTTCCTGTATGTCAGTGTTATTAATATTCTTCTAATTTATGCTAACCGGTGTATTTGTAACTGTGACAGTGTTGGCAAAACAAAGAAAACAAACTTTCTTATCAGAACTCCAAAAACCAACAACACAAGCTCCCGGCAACCCTTCGCCATTCAACTCTTCCAAGGTAACCACATTTGTATGTGTCTTGTGCATGCCATGCTCTTATCCACTTTCATGGATTATTTTGTTTGCATTTTAGTCTAAATATCCTTCTCTTTGTGCCTTGAACTGGTGAGAAAGCATTGTACTCTAAACCTTGCTGTTGATGTTGCATTCTTTGCAATGACTTGAAGTAATGTTTTTTTTTTTCCCGAGGTCATCGGTGTTTCTGGATTTATTTTTATCTGGTATTTTATATTTCTCTCCAAAGCCCGCTTTCATCGAGACAACTATGACTGTAGTCTTTTCTGGAATACTTCATTCTCTGACATTGCACAAATTCTTCAAAACTCATGCTTGTTAGCTGTAAATACTTCATTCTCTGATATCGCACAAATTCTCCAAAACTCGTGCTTGTTAGCTGTCATTTAGTATCCCATTTTGTTTGCCTTTTGAAATGGCACATGAAGTTACATGGAATGCGGTACCACCCCGTACCGTCCACATCATACCGTACCGACTCGTATCGGTATGCCATACCGAAGCGTACCGACATTACCGTACCGTACCGAACTACGTACCAACATTAAACAGAATTTCACCCGTACGGGGTCCGATACCGGTACGGCGAACCTTGTGAAGTTATATGCATGGTTTTTTCTTGGTTTTTAAGAGTAGAATTTTCATCTTGATCCACGAGGCCCATTCACAAGAACCAATTGGGAATTTGTGGATCAATGAGAAAAGCAACAAATGGAACTTGTTCTACATAATAGGTTTTGTGGGCTTTAGTTCAAAGATTTATCACAGGCCTGTTGAAAGCCAGATGTGACCAGTTGCGAATAGATGAATTTGAAGGAATGTGTGCATATTTGGTGTGTTTTAGCTGTGTGGAACATTAGCTTAATGTATGATGGTGTTATTTTTTGCTTCTTGGAGTATATTTGGTTTGACTAGATTTTTGAGTAATTAGGATGCCAAGTGGGTAGAAACTTTTTTTCTGATGGGACCACTTACATGCTTTAATTGTGGTCAAGGGAATAGAGGGACCTAATGACTGAAACTTCTCCCCTTGCTCTTTGTTGCATTATGTGGAATTTTGTGTTGACTCATAAATCAAGCATTTGATTTGCTTGCTTTTTCATGATAAAGATTTGATCACTAATCCCTTGATAGATGATATATGATCTTTTGTATAATGATAATTAGTGGTAGGTTTTTGGTCATTTTTTTCTTATGAGTTTCGAGTATCTTTTGGATCCCTTAAGGTTAGCTGCTTCTGCCTGCACTTCCATCAAGAGATAGGGAATGTGATTTGCTACTTCTCTTTTTGTCATATCTATAGGAGAATTTGTAAAATAAAGAAACACTCACTGATAATAGAGAAGTTGACACAACAAATGATGAAATCAAATGCACAATAAAGAAAAAAAAAAGAATAATAATTACCTGTAAAGGCATGAGCCAAGGTCAGGTACTTTAGTCACCAGCTCTAAGTCCTATTTCAAGCACAAGTCATCTAACATTTATATTTTTATATGAAGAAGTGAAATTTTACATGAGAAAACCTTGGAATGAGTTAAGAAGAGCATTAAGTTATGCGCGTGCGTTCAAAAAGGTAATATGCTAATACCACTAATAAAGTCAGTTGTGTCTAAATGTAATCAACATCTTTTAATTGTTTCATAAAACTTTTTTCTCCAATATCAAAATAACCTATTTATGAAACAAAAAGTTATGGCATGCATGCAGTGATTATGGTGTAACAAATTGCATCTTTGTTGTAGAATCTTTCCTTTTTGTCTTTTTCTTTGAAGCCCTACATAAATTTGAGGAACTAAAGACAAAAGATCATGCAGTTTTATAGGAAAAGACTACTGGTAGTGTAGGTCCCATATCAGACATTAGTCCTATAAAAGTGATAAAGGTTTGAGACAGGCAAAGGTTAGTATTACTCATAAAATCACCTTGCTTGAAGCTGATGGCAGTGAATAACCTTGTTTGAGGATGGATGGCTTGTGTCTGGCTCAAGTAGTTTAGGCTACCATATAGTTTCTTTTCTACAAAATGTACAAAATGATATGGAGAAAGATACTTCTATATCCTTTTTAGATGCCACACTTCCAGATTTTCAGTACTCAACCCTGTTATACTTTGTAATTGAATGGCCACTCTGCATATCTTCTACTGGTTAATTGTTTCAGTTTTTGTTGATATATAGGGCCTCAATCCTCATGATTTCATTGGATGCTTGAGTACCAATTTTTCATTTTAAAGAACCAGTGATATTTTGAAAGTTGGAACATAGTTGTCAAATAGCCCCAGTGGTCCCTGGCAATGCACCTAATTTATTGTCCAGGCTATCTTGCCCAGATGACTGACTTAATACAAATACAAAGTCAGAGTCAGTCATTCTTGATCTAATTTTGTCATTGCTGTCATCATAATTTCATAGCATATCAATAAGTTGACATGTTATCATGCCGTAAAGGCATAAACAGTGAACATAAACAATTAAAAGCACTTTCTAGATACATTGTAGTTTGTAAGATCTATACTGAAGCCATAACGTGTTGCATCTATATCGTTGTTGTCCTAGCTCAATTGGTAGAAATTGCCAGGTTTACCCAATTGTTTATCTTCCCAGATACTGAAACTAGAGCTTGTGTGTAGAATTTTGAAGGAAAGATTATTTGGGTTCACCTCCTTTTAATATTTTAACATGCCTTAAGGCACATGCAGTGAATGTGAACAATCAAAAAATACCTTCAAGATATATTGTAGTTTGTAAATCTATACAGAAGCGACAACATATTTATCATTATTGTCTTAGATTGACAACATATTTATCATTATTGTCTTAGATCATGTGGTAGAGATTTCTAGGCTTCATCAAATGTGTCTTGCCTGAGAGTAAAGAACTAGAGCTTGGGTGCAAGGCTTTGAAGGAAAGAACTTTTCTAGTTACTTGTTTATACTTGAGTTTGTTTTTTTCAATATCATTTGATTTTCCCTTGGATCCAATTTAGTGCATCTTTTTTCCATCTTAGCATCCATGTGTCAATATAATGGAAAATTACAGTGAAAAGTTCGAAATGTTTTAATTCATATTGAGGTAGACACATACATGTGGACACGTGTATGTATATAGACACGTGTGCTTGCATGTATGATCATCTGAGGGTCGCCTAGGCATCTTGAGGCATCATAACTGCCCAGGCACCCAGGCTAAAACAGTGCACTGGATTGGTATGTCCACTTTAAATGACTGCAACTGCTTTGTTGTTTTGGTTGCTATTCATATTTGGGAACCTGAAAGCAATTTAAGGTTTTTAATTTTCATTTCTTTTTTCTTTTTGGCTTCTTGTATATGAAGTTATTGTGAGACAGGTTAATGCAAAATACACTGCCTTCTAAATCAACATAAAATGGAAGTTGTATATCTAACGTTTTGTTTGACTTCAGCTTCATAATATTCTACACTTTTCTCTTTCCATTGAAAAATGGTCGCATATGGTTTGTTTAAAATTTAAATATGGTCAGGATATGTACCCAGGTTTACCATTACATAATCATATTTTGAGCAAGTAGATTCCTTTGGATAAATCCGGTTATCCTTGGCCTCTGTTGCTAATAGCATGCTTTGCACAGGTTCCCAATTCTACAGGTAAAGAACATAGTAATGAGCCTGGATGGGCTCCATTACGTGACAGTTACATGCTGAGTTCAAAGTTGAAGGACTGGGATAAAATGCCAGTAAGAATTGATAATGAACTTCTTTTTACATTTTGTTTGAGAGAGATGAGTATATGATGCTTTAAATATTCTTTCAAATGCTTATTGGATTTCGCCTGTGACTCTAGGATC
>NC_026003.2:108085174-108127166 GCF_000442705.2 Elaeis guineensis
CATCTTCTATTTCTTGATTAGTTCGGTTCAATACAGCTGAAACTATCCGGTTTGGGACAGTTTGACATACCCTAGAGAGGAGTATTCTACTGCATATAATATAAGCTGTGAGTTTCTTATGCTAAAACTAGCAAAATATACATGTTGCACTTCATAAAATGAATAGTATGAATACCGTCTTTTTCTTTTAAGAAACAGTAGCACTCGAGTAAAATGACATCTTGTCCATGTGCTTTCCATCACTGACCTTTGTAAACAATATTGATTGATTCAACTGAAGAAGTGATATCACAAAGGTACATCTGATGTCTGAGATAATGGTTGTATATGAATTGCAGCATACCTTTTCTTATTTATTTTATAGAAACCAATTAACTTAAATAGAGCAGTTGTGTTGATGATTGGCATAGTCTTCATCAGACAGAAAAGATGAAAGGTGCAATATATTTTAGAAAACGACTTTTGTGTTTCCAAAAGAAAAATGATGAAACACTATGCAACATTCAACAGCTTAAGCAATATGTGTTACTTGTTATATTTTCTTGATGAAACTATCAGATAGATTTTCCAAGATATGTATTTATGGTATAATATTTGGCTATCTATATTTAGGCATGAGATTGTAGGAGTTGTCACGGAGGTTGGTTCCAATGTTAAAGGTTTCAAAGTTGGTGATCATGCTGGTGTTGGCACATATGTTGATTCATGTGGAGAATGCGAGTACTGTAATGGTTTTCTAGAAATTCATTGTTCAAAAGGACTAATTGGCACTTTCAACTACCTCGATTCAGATGGCACAATCACGAAAGGAGGATATTCCAGCTACATCATAGCTAAGGAGAGGCAAGTTATTTTTCATGAGCAGAAATTTCTTCTTCTGTTATTTAGACTTGATTTAATCATACCATACTAGAAAATCATAGCTTATAATGACAATTATTTTTATATGGATTGCGACTTAAGGTCTTCTTTCTTGATAATCTAATGGTACTGATTTATTTTTGTTGCAAAACATATTTCTTGAGCTTTGTTGACAACTCAATTTTAAAAATGTTAGATTGATTCTTATGTTATTGTTTCATGGTCCTCATGTTCAAGATGTTCTATTTAATGGGAAGTATGTAAATGAAATCAAGATGTTCTATTTAATGGAAAGTATGTAATGAAATCATGTGGATTACTGACAAACTTTGGAGGATGCTAGTTCAGTGGATTTGAATGTAGAATGTGGTATAAATGGTGATGAGATGAGCATGTTGACATGGCACATTCTGACTAAGTCTGTCCTGTCATTTTGGATAGGTCATGCAAGAAAACAGAGTGAAGTCAAGGATTTATTAAATGAAGTTTGGTAGCTAGATCAGTCCAACTAGTTTTGTCGAATGTTGTGTGGTCATTGCATGTTAGTAAGAGATCAGAAAAATTTGTAGGACCGTAATATAAACAACCAGCAAATGTCAGGTAGATTAAATTGCTGGGTTATAAGAGTAGTAGTACTCACTGTATAGGATGAGCATTGAAGATATGCGAGCATTAATTCGGAAATGAGCAAAGCAGTAGGAATTTAATAAGCAAGGAGGCCATTTAAGGAATTCTAGACATTACATAAATTATAGGTGAGTATATACCATAGACATACGCTGCTGCTTATTTACCAAAAGAGATCAATCAAATCCTTTTTAGCATTCCAGATGATAATGAAAGAAGCATATCCTACAATGGAACACAAATAGTGAAGTGTTTATATTTGCATTGAGTGCTAGCTTTTAGAAACTGGTCATCAAAAACTTTTAAGCATGGAATGTTACCAAACTATTGATTGTGGATGATGACACCATGGTAGATTGCTGGATATTCACATATGCTTATTGCATAAAATATCTTGGAGATTGACTAGAACTCCACCAGTGCTGGTCCTAAGCCCAAAAGAGGTAGAGGATAGACATTAGATTGATAGATGCTTGAAGTAAGAAGCTCAAATTATGAAATGAAACATAAATTTTATATTCGTAAGTGTTAGAATGTCTTTATAACTGACGCTGGAGTTGCTTTGGTATAAATGCATGAATTAGATTCAAACACATATCCAACAGTTTGACTCAAGAAGTAAAAAGAAAAAAAGGATATACAGGGACAAAGAAATGGAAGGAATTTTAACTAGATATTATTCGTTAAAGTAGTCTAATAAACAAGTATTATTTATCCAAAAACTTCCAAATTAATATAAGAATGCAAGAAACATGAATTTTGTAAGGTTATTTTCATACTACATTGTTGGCCAATTTCTAGAAGAAAGAAGCGCCCACTTCTAACTAGACTGGCTCATCGAGTGGCTGTGCGGGCTTTGGGCCCCAAGTACCAAACTTAGCCAGCCCTGAGCCCAACCCAACGCGGTAGCTTCAGGCTTTGGGCCGACCTCAGGTTTTCTAGACGAGGTGATAATTTTGCAAAAGGGTTTGGGTAAGCCTACTGGGAAGACTTGAAGAAAATCCACGCAGTCGGAATGAAATTTAATGGTTTTGGTTATAGTTGAAGTTAATCTTTTAGATTAACCAATCTCTCTCTCTCTCTCTCTCTCTCTCTTTTCATATGTGTCTTATGATCCCATGAATCTTACTAAAAGGATTTTTACCTTATCTGGTATGAAAAGCTTTGGGCTTTTGAACTGGTGTGGTGCATGTTACCTAAAATCAATTTTATCAGCTTCAAAATTCTGCCATTTGCAATCTAAAATATGCTACCTTATGGTAATGCATGAGGACAAAGTCCTCACCATCATACTGACACATCTGTAATTTATCTATTAAATGTGATTGGTATATTCATTTGACTAGTTAGTGATTTGCCTTTGTAATTCAGAGTTCTAAGTTAAATGAGTGCATGGCAAATATTTGGATGTACATCAACCTTTGTGCTGATGTTTTCTATTATTGGTCGGAGGCACAGATACTGCTACATGATCCTGATGGCTACCATTAGCTATGGCAGCACCTTTGCTATGTGCTGGAATCACAGTGTACACCCCCATGATGCGCCATAAGATGAACCAACCTGGCAAATCTCTTGGAGTCATTGGGTTAGGTGGCCTCGGTCACATGGCAGTGAAGTTTGGAAAAGCTTTTGGTTTGAAAGTAGCAGTGTTCAGTACGAGTGAGTCCAAGAAAGAAGAAGCGCTAAAACTTCTTGGAGCAGACAAATTTGTGATCTCATCAGACCGGCAGCAGATGGAGGTAAATACAAATCATTGTTTCTTTAACGTGCCTTCTATGTTTCAAGCTTCTTTTTCAAGTTTATGGGAGGGCTAAATATGAAGTGCCTAATTCTCTACAAATAAATGGCGACATAACTTAAATTTCTTTTATATGGTCTCCAAAACTTTGCTCGATAATTAAAGCTATCATAGTTTCCTGTTTTTTCCTTTAATAGTTTTGTAGTTGGCGCCATAGCGCAACAACTCCAAGTTCAGTGAGTTACCAAAGGTGAACTTGTGATCTCAATTTCGAATTATGTTTCATATATAAATGTTTTAAACTAAGATCCTTCTATCTAAATCGTTAACCCATTTTCTTAAGATTTTTATTTTGAGGAAAACCATCTTTTTATTTTGTAAAAGAAATATACAAAATTCCATCATTTGGCTGTTATACATTGCAATGACCGGACCAATTCTATCTTGGTATACAAAATTGCCTCCATTTGAATTACCTTAAATCATTTTATGATTTTTTTTTTCTTGACAATAATGGATGTTTTTGTCTTGAGAAAGGTAATCAAGTACCGTAGAAATCACTACTACAACTTCACAGCTGAAATTTTTTGGAAATGGCTTTGTTTGCTGCTGGCTTCT
This sequence comes from Elaeis guineensis, assembly GCF_000442705.2. Taxonomy (NCBI): domain Eukaryota; kingdom Viridiplantae; phylum Streptophyta; class Magnoliopsida; order Arecales; family Arecaceae; genus Elaeis; species Elaeis guineensis. Next base: position 108,089,022 of record NC_026003.2, read on the forward strand.
AATGTAGTCTTTGTTGCAGTCTATGACAAAATCCCTGGATTTCATCATTGACACTGCTTCCGGTGATCACCCCTTTGATCCTTACATGTCACTTCTGAAGATTGGTGGAGTTTTGGTCCTAGTGGGCTTTCCTAGTGAAGTCCATCTGAATCCCGGAAGTCTCAACCTTGGTATTCTTCTTGTTCTTTAAAGTAATTTTGTTCATTCTGGTGGTCTATTTTTTTTCCTCAAAGCAGGATGACTATATTAGCTCAAAGTTCTTATTATATTTGACTAAAAATTACTTTTGTTAGGTTCGAGAAGTATTTCTGGCAGCTTGACTGGTGGTACCAAAGAGACACAAGCAATGCTGGAGTTCTGTGCAGCAAACAAAATATATCCAGAAATTGAACTCATCAATATTCAGTACATAAATGAGGCACTTGAGAGGCTTGTAAAAAGAGATGTGAAGTATCGTTTTGTGATCGACATTAAGAACTCTCTCAAGTGATTTCATAATAAAAAAGCTGCTGCATGGAGCTTTCTCAGAGCTTATTTAAGTCACGGTTTATTGTATTCAGAAATGTGGACTCTTAATAATGATATTTTTGCAAGTCCTCGCGGATAAACATTTTAAATTTTGAACTTTTGCTGCCAGAGCTTTCTCTCATATATATATATATATATATGTTTTTTGTTTGAGGATAATGTGTTATTTAATCTGGTTCCATATACTCTGGGTACTGTCATGAAAAAGGCTTTTGGCCAAGATTCATATTTTGCAGGATTGTAAATTTAAATTTCTATGATTTAAGGTTCTTCCGCTTCCCCTAGGTGAGGAGGAAAAAAAATGAAAAAATCCAAACAAAAACTGTTTTTGTTGCAAGTTGCACAAAGAAATTGTGAGCCAACAAAATACTGCTCCTCTAAAATGTGGTCTGCCATTAAATTCAATAAAGCTCTGGCACATGATGAGGCATAGAAGCTGAGACTACACTTTTTGTCGTTAGGACTTTGTCATTACTATTAAACTCGCTCACTAACACAATTGGGTGCTTAACGACAGCATGCTTAACTTATTTTGTTTCATATTTTTCTAACAGTATCTATTAATCTGTGAAAGAACCAAAGTTGGATAACCTCGAACGCAATGTCCGACATGTGGCCTGCTGGAAGTGTATCAAAAAATATTTACTTGGATCCTAGATAGAAAGAAAAAAGTCAATATTTTTACTTGTGGCAGATCCCAGATCACAATAATTACACCTGATCTACCTTTTTAACAATGTGCGGCGCCTCCACTAATCACTCATTTAATTAGCAAACATCCGTTTTCTTTTCACCACCAAGGTGAGTTCTGATGATGACAAATGCCAAAGGCTAGTGCTCTTTGGTTTACCAAAGCAGATATTTATTAGCAAACATCTGTTTTTTTTTTTTTTCCAACCTGATATAGTCCTTGATTAGATCCTATTTTGAACCAGTGGAGGCTAAGGCAGAAAACCCAACCATCCAAAGACCTCCATGGTTGTACGGCAGCCACCGCCAGCCTCTTGATACCCCCCTCCCCCCAAATCTTTTTTTTTCTCTCTTTCTAGTTTCCTTTTTTTTTCTCTCTCTCTCTTTCTAATTTTCTCTTCTTGAAGGAAGGCAAAACTCCGAGGCCTCGGCAAGCCTCCACCAACCTCCCCCGTATTTTCCTCTTCTTCCCTCCTCCTCTGTCTCTCTCTCTCTTCTGCTCTTTCCTTCTCTTCCCCTCCATTCTTGCTGGTGTTTTGTTTTGAACACCATAAGCATTCTGATCGGTAACCGGCACAATTCAACACACTCTGAATCGGATAATTCAGGATTTCCAACCATGCAAACCAAATATGGAATCCAACAATCTGATGTTAGGTTAGATGCATCAATCTAAAAAGCATCTCTTTCTGTCTCAAGTTTTAATAATTCAATCATGAAAAACAAAGACATGATGATATCGACAATAGAGAAAAAAAAAGATTCCCTTGAGCATCATCTCTCACCCTATGCTGCACATCCATAATTTAAAGATAACAATAATTTTTTTAATCTGGGATAATGGAGAGCAGAGATAAATGCCGCAACAGTGCTGACAACACTTCCACAAATTTTAATAAAGCAGCATATCAAATGCACCCACTAAGCATATTTAATCTCGATATATATTCTGATGTATCCAAAAGAGACGTTAAAACTATGCACCAGATACTGTCGGATAATTTGTCTGGGTTCACCTCTAAGGATCTGCAATTGGCACAAGCAATTGGTCATCAAATGATGGAACAATACATGAACGTCATTTATATGTAAAATCAGCTACATGCATATAAAATTGAAAAAGAAAAAGAAAGTTGAAGAAAAAGAAATTTTTCTTTTTAGAAAAATTTAAAGACAAGAATTCTATTTATATTTTTCTATCAGATTTTTGATAATAGAAAATATGTTTGATTCATCTTTTCATTTCTCTCACCACGAGAGCCACCGACATGGCCGGTGAAGGGAGAGAAAGAGGGGATGGGGTTGGCGACATGGTCAAGGACAAGAAAAAGGCTCGATGTCAAGTGCTGAAGCAATCAAGGAAGTGGTAGAGGAAAAAGAAGTGGGGATGGTTCCGCACTTCCTTCTCATATAAGTTCTATTGCAAGACCCACATATATACATTTTTCCAATGGTGCTGTACTAAAACAATTGAAAGTTATTATTTAAAATTAAAGAAAGTGAAAATCATGTGACATTTTAAGGCCCAATAAATGATCTATTGCTCAAAGACACACTAATAGATGATGATATAAATGTTCCTGAAATATAAGATCTTTGATGGCTAGATCTTTTAGGTTTCATTCTCTAGAGTTCTTTTACTCTATCAAATGTTTCTATTTCTTTTCAAAACTTGCAGAATTCAAGTCTAGTTTTCACAAATGCTTTTTGAAATTGAAGGAAACGAAAAAGATGACAAAGAGCTGCAAAAATGAGCACATTAATTATCAATCAGAAATCTGGATCGATTTCAGTCAAAAGTCATGTTTCCTGATTGTGCAGCCACAGCCAAAATTTTAAGCCACAGTTAGGGCAATATAGCATTCAAAACTTTTCAAATAAATGCTTACATGGACATTGTTCCCTCTTTCCTTTCCTCTCTATAGTTTATTCTCTTATTTCCTCTATTAACTTCTTGCTACTCCATCACAATTTATCATTCTATCTTGTTCCCTTCTTTTTCTCTATTGCTGACTCGCTTTAACAAATCTATGCAGCAGACTTATTCCATCTGGCTGAACAAGAACTAAAGGCAAAACTCTGCTTATTGCCACATCCAGTCCCCTAAGATCCATCTAAGAAACTCATTGCCAACACCTAAGCTTGAACAGTAATTCTATTATCCTAGCCCCTCAGACCCCTAAAGAAACTATATCCTTCCCTCATCACAGACTTTAGCTTCTGTCCTCAACTTTAAATTTTTCAGACAGCAACCAATCACTTTCATTGATAAGCTTTATTAAAACTCTCCCCTATATTATCCCCACAAGCAATCTTAGATGCTCAGAAATTACATCATCAGAGGTCCAAAAGAAATCTAGAAATCTATTTGGATAATTATCCAATTTGGACAGCTTATGAAGCCTAACAACCACAAATAAACCTTAATTCAACACTATTTGCACTTCTTGACGAAGCATACGTCCATGAAATATAACGGATTGGTGCAGAAAGTTGACATGCAAAACAATTTAAAAAAAATTCATCAAGGATGCTTAACGGTATTTTCAATAATTAGACTGTGAACTAAATATCGCAAACTTACTACATTTCTTTCTAGACAGTAGTTGTTTTGATAAAATTTTTAATAATAAAGACACTAAAAATCATAATGCGGAAATCTCCAAATATAGAAGAATCTGTTACATGATGACATTGTAGCCAAAATATTACGCATTCTGTGGAACAAAGGGCTAGGCTCAGACCTTTTATGATTTTCTCGCACGTTTAGGGTATCTTCAAGCAAAATGATAAAGCTAAAGGGATGGATAGTTTGAAATTTGGGGTCAAGAAAAAAGTTTTGGTGTAGATTGCCAAAAGCATTATTTGTGAAATTTGATAAGAAGAAGGAATCAGAGGTATTTGAAGAAGATAAAGTGTAGTGAAGCTAAAGTTAAATCTTCTAGGCGGAAGTAAATTGATTACCAGACTTGTGGCAACCATTTCAATTAACTAAAAGAAAGGCTTCACCTGCAAATCCAATAACTCTATTATCAATAAAGCAGTTAGAGATGTTGGAAACACCCTCCCATGGTGCCTGGAATAATTTAGATGAGGTATATAGGTGTACATTGAAGGGTTAGTTTTAAAATTTGCTTCATGGGAAAAAAGTCATATGGCTTTTAATGTAATAGTTTATTTAAACACTGAATGATAAAACATCACAACAAAAGGAAGAAAAAAAAAAACAGCAAACTCCTTTAAAAAATAGAGATGGGCTAACCTGGAGATTGACCTATATTATCAATGATATTTACTGTAGCTTCTAATAATAGAAAAAGTTCTGCTTAAGTTTGTGAAGCCTTCAACTGAAGTATTGGAGCACTTCATTGAAAGAGATCATAAAATGATGGTTATATGACACAACAACTTTAGACTGATTTTTACTTATTTTTTTGAGAAAAGCAATTCTTCTTACCTTTGAAAAAAAAAAGGCATTCTATTTCAAGTAAAAGTTCTAAAAGGTTTACCAACTTTGGAGAAATAATATTATTCAAAAATGAAAACCTGAAGCATTTGACTGTTGACAGTGGATAAGCAAGTTCTAAAGGCATTATTTCAAGCAGAAATAAAGTGGCAATGAACTTAAGTTTTAACAGGTCAAAACCAACAACACTTATGTTCAGGTTAGCTGTTTTATCCTTCATTGCCACCAAAGGGCATACTATGTGCCACGATAAGTGTCTTCAATTAACATACGTGCCAGATGAAATGTCTTGGATTCTAATATGACAGTTAATATTTGTGAAAGACAACCAGGATGGAATGAAAATACAAAATGCGAGCATCAATTTTCTGGACACTTCCTATTTCTGATTAAGTGATGGTCTGTTGCAATGGATTCAAATGACTTAGGATAAAAGGAGGAACAAAGGCATAATCACCAAGAAATAAATGGATAGCACAAATTACCTCTGCCCAAAAACAGCTTCAACATTACTATCAGCTGTACAAGGATCAATATCCAAGATTGCTTGGATCCCCAGTGTACTCAGTGATTTGTTCCAGTCTTACGGTGATCAAACAATGAGTGTCAGCATCCCCTAATGACAGCTGTCTCATCTTCCTTGTTCCTCTCTACCAGGCTTCCAAAGACACCCTCATGCTTCCCACAGAGCATAAGAACCGGTCCCCCTCTTCTGGGCAGTGCAGTCTCGAGGATCTCCTGGTCCACTCCCTGTAACAGTTCCTTGCTCCCATCCAATGCAAGATCGCATGTGTTGGGGCCAACAACATCCACCACCTCCCCCTTCTGCAGAAAAAGCTTTCCTCCCATGAAATCCTCACTGATTATCCGAACTCTGATGTGACTTTTGAGCCATCGAACTGTTCTCCCCCTTTCCCCACTGCCACTGCCCGACCTCTGGTGCAAGTCATCACCTTTTTTCACTTCCTTATCCCTACTCCTCCTCTCCTCCCTCCTCTTGTCACCGTTTCTCCTATCCTCCCTCTTGTCATTCTTCTCCACAATCCTTAACTCATTCAATCTCCTTAAGAATTTCTCTTCCTTTGCTGAGCCTAACTCCACAACCATATCACCTTCAAGCTTAACCTCCTCTCTAGTCTCGAGCAGCTTCAAAATGACCTTGGAGGCCTCTGAGCCCTTCAAAATCTTGCCTTTCATTCCAGCATGCCTTCCTGATATAACTCTAAGAATCTTCTCCTTCTCTTTTTCCTTCTCTTTCTTCTCCTTCTCCTTCTTCTCCTCCCGGGCAACCCATTGGCCCTTCCGCTTCCTGGGATCAGTCGAGGAAGGGACGTACCCCAATCCTTCGGTCCCAGCCCTCCGCTCATATTGGACGACCTTGGTATCCCCCTTGTTATTCCGACCGATCCCCTTGCCCTCCGACCACCCATACCCTGCAAGGAGCGCAGCACCAAAACCCTCGATCGGGATGTCGTTAAATTCGTCAAAGCCGCGATCTTCTGGGAGGTTCTTCATGTCTTCCTTGTATCTCCTGAGGATCGACTCCTCCACCGAGGAGCGACGGCTGTCGCCGTCCCACTCCTGAGATCTAGAATCGTCGGACATGGCGCCGTTGGATCGTAGACTGAGGCCGTAGGGGATATTGGATGCGGGGGCGTCGCCCGTGGAGGTGTCGAGAACAAAGCGTGTGTCGGCGGCGACGGAGGGGTCATCATCGGCGGTGGGGAGAGGGAGAAGGTTCTTCATCTTCTTGGGTGGGTGGAGGTCGGCGTTGGGGATGGGGGGATGACGAGCTTGGCGGGGGCGTCTAGGGTTTGGGAGGGGTCGAAGATGGTGACATATTGGGGCTTGGGCTCACCGTTCTCCACCCCACCACCGTCGGTGGCCTCTTGGGGGGGTTTCGGAGGATTGGGGCGGGAGGAGGAGGAGGGTTTGGAGGAGAGCGAGAAGGAGAGCTTATTTCTATTCGCACTTCGAGAGAGAAGAAGGAAGAAGAGAGGGGGTGAGGGGAAGAGGATGCCGCAAAGGTAGGAGGTACTTGAGGCTACCGCGGAGGACTATTCCTAATAGGCTTGCTGCGATTGATGGCTTAGAGCAAAACTTTGATCTGCCGCACTAATTAAGCGCTCATTTCATGGCCTTTTGACCGTTAGTCCTAAGCTTTGCGTCTTCATCAAGAATAATTTTTGCAAATACCATCTTTAAGATAGAGATATTTGAATCCACTCATCCCTTCAAATATGAATCGATTCACCATTCTCTGCTTGCCATTAAACCCCATTCTCTGCTGTCATCTTCACCTTACTAGATGCTTTTCCAAGAATCAGAGAGATTGCTTTCAAGTGGAGCTTGTAAGAAGGAACAATTTGAAAAATAATTCACTTTACAGATCTTATCTCTTTTTTCTTTAAATTTGCAAAGAGTTTTCAAATCTACCGAATATATTTTTCTTTATTTAGTTTTTCACATGGTATTTGAAGCAGTTTGAAACAATTTACTTTAGTATTTTCTAGTCCACATAGATTATAGGTTGGATCATACCATTTATAACAACTCCGGGAAGCTCATCCAAAAAAATTAATTGGAAAATATTATTTAAATTTTTTTGATCTTATATAAATATCCAAGATTTTTTTAAAAAATAACCGATGTGAGACTAAATATACGTTCACATACATTCTCACGTATAGTTTTAACAATAACTTCTCCCATTCATGAAGTTTCTTCTTAATCTATTCTTTAATTTAAAAAAGAAAAAGCACTTCTGCTACATATGCTAATCAAGTTTGGAAGAGATGATTTTTTTCATAACATCTTGTAAACTTTAAACTAATTTCTAGAGAAAGCACCTTTTCTTGCAGTTGTCGCTCGTCTATAGTCGGCAATAGAAAAGAGAAGGGCAATAGGAAGTAGAAAATCTGATGCGGGACAATCCTAAAAAAAAATCAATCCTAATAATCAAGCTCTCTTCTGTTCATCAACAACAAATCACGTCCGGCCAGGGACTCATTATTCCCAAGACAGACAGTATAGTTGCCTATACTCTGCTCAAGAGGCGTGATTGATTGATACGAGACTAAAGCGAGATCAATCTAAATGATACAGACGAATGCCATTCGAGAGATCAGTAAACAATTAGCAATAGAAAATTTCATAAACAGATAGCAGAAATTAAACATGCTCACGAGTAAATGCAAAAAAAGAAATAAGAATGGAACGAGAGAAAATAAAACATTAAACCCGTGAGAAAATCCAAGAAGATGATAAGAATCCGGATCGTGGTAGTTAAGAAACTACTCTGATTAGGGCTCTTAATCTTTTAACCAAACAGATCCATCGATAAAGAACTAGGTCTTTACCAACATCGGATTAAAAAAAAAATCAAAGATCAACTGTTAAGGAACGAAGGTCCTTGACAGCATATGATCTGTAGAATAAGAAATCACTCCTCTCAGCACGACAGATGAAAATTTTGGAGGAGACAGATCTTCTCTCGACGGAATAGGCTTGCGTGGATAGATGGTGGAGTCGATCAGAGTCACAGGAACACTGAATCTTAAGTAGAAGGAATAGAATAGAAAGTGGGCCTCACACCCTCTCCTTGTGGGGCAATTTTGGGTCTCACATCCTCTCCCTGTCGGAGCGATTGACACAAGTATTTGTGGAGTTTGTAAAATCATTCATTATTTTTTTCATGAAAGATACAAGGATTTATATAGGACTCTAAGGGTCCTATTTGTTTAGGAATCTCTTATCTTTACAAGGAAGAAATCAACCCTCCACAAAAAAAGTAAAGCATTATAATCTACCATAGGAAAGAAATCAGCCTTCAACAAAATAAGTAAGTAGCCAAGAACTCTTAAGGAATTATAAGGAAGAAATGGAACTCCATGTGGGTGCTTGATGCTTGATACAACTTGGCATGAGCACGGCACATGCTGGCATGCATATTTCTTCTCTTGGCATGTGGAGAGTGGTGGCTCCAAAGGTGACGTGGACAAATCCAAGTATGGCCCTATGGACCCAAAGCCAAATGCATTAAAATTTATTGACTGAAAATAAATAACTGAAGTAGAATCAATTTAATAAGGCTTCTTCGATCCAAATCGAACTTAAATTATGTTGCCGATTTTTGATGGCTCTGGTGTCCGCACCAAAATCTATCCGTTTGGAGCAAATATAGAGGAGAAAGAAAAACTTATGTTACTTTTGTCCACATCAGCTAGTTCTATGCATGCCAATATCTTTTTGATAGCATATGCTACCTCGTGACCTACTTCATCAAGACCGTCTAATGAAGGTCATAGTCAAGATTTGGGATGTTCAATTCGATAAGTTGAATGGCTTGATTGCGCTAAATGAAAATACAGGATAAAAATAAAAAATCCCCAAAAGTTCAAAATTTTTAGTATGATCGATCTTTTCCCCTCTAGTCTGATCTGTGGACAATTTGGTAAGCTTGAATTCGAAGAAATGTAGGTTATATCTAACTGATTCACGGTGGACCAGTTTCTATTTATTTATTTATTTTTAGCTTTTAGAGAGAAGGTGGTAGGCAACTCAATTCCTCGTTCACTAGATATGCAAAATCATGGGCAAAAGATCTTCATATATTATCCAGTGCATTTATGACTTAATTAGCCATGTATATGTGGGTATTATTTTCCATCTCAACTCATGTGTTACATGTGTATGCATGCACATGTGTGCGCATTTGTGCATGTGTGCGTGCGGGTGTGTATTTGTGTTTTTTGATTAGAGATCAACTTGTGTTTCAATGCAAAATGTTTGTGATCGGTATGTGCTATGGAGCTTTTAACTTCTTCTTAATTTTTCACCTCTTATCTATCACCAAATATATTTCCCAACCTGCATGCTACTCGAATATTATAAAAGCATGTAGGCTATGGATCGACAAACATGATATAAAACATCCTTCTTTAACTTTAAAAAAAAAAAAAGAAAGAAAAGATATACATAGTCAGCAGCTTTCATTTACAGCATTTCATGATAAAATTTGCATAGGAGGACTCAACCTGCGCTTTCCAAATTGCTTCCCTACTGTTTCTGATCACAATACTCTGCGATTTGACTTTCAGCTTCAAACTCATCATGGACCTTATCCGGCAGAAACTGAACATAATTTGGAGGGCATTCTAGTATGGAGTTAATCAACCATTTGTTAAATCAGAATCATTGTATTTTTTAATGGACAATATATTGTCATTCCATCAACCACTATGATGGTTTGGCACTTCGTTTGCAACTTAACTGAATTAGCAGTTTCCAGGTGCATTGCCCATCACTTACAGATGTTCATTCCTTTTACCCCTCTAATTCTGTCCCTTTGTAAGCCCCCCGGAACCCTTTAATTTGGATTGATTCTAGGAAAGTGGAACACCTACTTGTTAAATTCTAGGAAGTGTAACGATTACTTGTTAGATGATGACGGTATTTCAACCCCACCTGATGTTTCCATGAGGCTATGGGTCATGCTGTCTGCTACCCGGATTTGGAAGCTCTTTTTCTCGGTGCATAATCTAATAAATTAGGTGCCACATAAGTTTATTAGTTTGGACTGGTCCTTCTCCCGACAGCTTAAACCTTTGGGCTATGAATCCATGGCAGGCGAGATCAGAACCATCGCCGGTGCATGCGTGTCACGACCCTTATTAGCCACATAGGATCCGAACCTATCATGTCACAAGGGTTTCTAGCAGCACTAGGAAGCAAAACTGTGGTTCCCTGGAAAATGAGGACAAAAGGTTCTCATAACCCTTTGCCTTCTCAAGCACAATCCAAAAGAATGCATCTTTTGACAGAATCAGTTTGGACGGTTTATAATTGACCATGCCATCATAACATGATGAATGAAAAGGCAACTGCAAGAGCAGTAGATCAAAAGCACTGCATACATGAAATAATGAAATCAAGGTTAATTCATGATTGACTCCTATCATGTAAGCTACCATGATGAGAGGCCAAGATATTTATCTGCTTTCACGGCCTCTGAAAGCATCTCAAGTCCTACAGCTTCTCCTGTAAGGGGGGCACCAACGTGCTTGAGAATTTATCATAAACTTGGCTACCCACTGTTTAACAATAAAAGATGTAGGAAAAACCTAACTTAACTATGATCCACTAAAAAAAAATTCCCCACATGTAATGTCCTTGAAAACTAATCAGACCTATAAAACTTCAACACAGACAAGAACAGTAATTCAAGTTGGTCCAAAGACTATTAGAATTTTCTCTCTCTCTCTCTTTTTTTTTTTGTGTGGTAGAGTTTACACCCTTGGTTAGGTCGTTCCCTTTGCATCGGACATTACAAGAGAGTTAAGTTCCATGTGAAGACCGCATGTCCACAACGACTTCAGAACTTTGATACCTGAACTTCCATGTCCAAATCTCTTGCCACACATCAAGTTAAAGGAGTCATATTACAGGACAGATATATAATAACCAATGTGACACCACTTTTTTCATCATTTTTACATCATCAAGATTTGTGGCTTACATGGAGGGGAATGAAAAAAATTAAGATTTTTTGCATGTATATTCTCCTAAACATTCAAATTTACATGAATATTCTTTCAAAATTGATATTTGTATGTACACCCTTATAAAATACTTATTTTGTATGTATATATATATATATTTTTTTTTTTTTGCATATGTGCCCACATCATTTAACACCGTTAAAAAAATTAATGATTTAAAATTCAAATAACTAAAATATCCTTATGGATAGATGTGTAAAAAAAAATTTATAAGGGTATATATACAAATAGCAATTTCATAAGGATATTCATGCAAATTTGAATGTTTAAAAGGATATACATACAAAAAATTCTAATTTAATTTTTATCTATTTCATTTATATGGATTCAGACCCTCTTACTTGATAATGTAGTACCATATTACATAATATAACAATACGATGATGATATTATATAATATTTTATATATTAAAATAGTATATTATATTTTATTTTTATACAAGATGGGACGATTATATCCATTTTATAATAACATGATATACTTTATACATTTTCAAAAATATTTTTAATAAAAATTCGTAAAATAAAATAAATAAGATTATAAATTCTTATTGTTACATAATGTCCAAATCCATAACTATATCCATTCTATACAAATGTACAAGCTATTCATCTAATATCAGGTTTAGATACTTTTCGTAGAAGTATGTTATTATACATTAGAAGAAACATAGATGGTTATGATTTATTTATCTTCTAAATAAAGTAATTTTGATCTATCATTGGATAAAAAAATTATTTTATCTATATAAATTAATAAATTAAATAAATTTATTATTTTAATAGTATATGTTAATTTTTTTCTATTAGAATAAGAAAAGAATTAATAAACCAAGAGAGATGTATTTATGTTAAGAATTTTTTGCGTGTATACTCTTCTAAATATTCAAATTTGCATGAATACCCTTATAAAATTGCTATTTACATATATATCCTTATAAATTTTTTTTTACACATTTATTCATAAAGATATTTTAATCATTTTAATTTTAAATTATTAATTTTTAACGATGTTAGATGATATGGGTATATATATAAAAAAAATATTTTATGAGAATATACATGTAAATATCAATTTTGAAAAAATATTTATACAAATTTGAATGTTTAGGAATATATATATATATATATATATATAATTCAAAAAAATATTTAGCAGTTGGTGCCATGACCCTTAGGCCACGTACTGATTACTAAGCCAATCCTTGTGGAGTTTGGTCATGCACATTTTCCTCCAGTCTGGGACTTGTCCTAATGGCCTGGTTTCTCAAAAAATGCACGAGAAAGTCGTAAGCCAATCCATCGATACCAATCTTCCCTCCTATGTCAATCCCAACATTTCAGGGACACAAATCTTTTCGAAAGATAATTTCAGGTGTCTTGAAATTTTGTGACAGTGATTTGACAATTGAGCCTGGAAAGGATAAGAGAAGAGAAAGGTTTAAACAATAAGGAAATTATTCCTGGAAACAGGCGAAATTGATAGTTAGTATAAGGATTTACGACCTTGTGGTGCAAACAATCTTGCCTTTCTTAGAGGTCTTTGTCTTTGTGAAAATTGGGAACTCAAGTCGAGATGGCTAATACAACAAAATCAGATTTGCCAATGACTCGCAGTTAACCGACTTTGGTGTCCATCTTATAGAGCTTCACCCACCATCCGATGACCATGGAAACAACAAAGGACTAAATACTATTTCACAGGCAGAGCATTCAGAAGATGGCAATAGCCACCATACATGGATTTGGCAGCTGGTGACGTAGACTGGAAAATCCATTACCAGTCTCCTGCTATATGCCGGGTAAATCCACCGCCAGAGCTCCTGCTATCACCAGGATGCAAGAGCCTGCATACATGATACATGCCAGAGCTCCTGCTATCACCAGGATGCAAGAGCCTGCATACATGATACATGGACTTCCCAGACTTGATTCCTATGGACATGGCTGAATAGAAGCATTCAAATTGATGCCATCCTACAAACAAAACTAAATTTAAAAGAAAAGGAGAAAGGCCTACCCGAGTAATAAACTAGATCGAGGATGTTAGGAATGCATCATCCAAAGAATCAAACCAGAACCCCCTGTTGCTAGATGGAGAGGTATGACTACTATCACAAGACTCCTTTCACTTTTTATTTGTATAGGGACACAAATTAGAAAAGCATGAATACAAGATGCTCCTCATCAAAAGATTTTCTCACAAAAAAAAAAAAAAAAAACGAAAGCTAAAACATATTTGACAAACCTTTTATTTATTTTCTATTTTAAAGATAAAATCTTTAAAAAAATACAACAATATGTTCAGTACTATTGTTTTTCATCTTTAGCATTATTTCTAGAAAAAATAAAAGAAATTGTTGTGATCACTATCTAAATTCCCCCACCATCATTGCTGCCATTACAACCTCTACCACCATCACGACCATCATGGTGATCTGACGACCACCACTACATTGTCGGCACCCCCAACACCACTGCTGTCGCAGTCACAACACTACCACTATCACTACCTCAGGCATCATTATCATGTTAATCTTTTTAAAAGTAATTGGCTATAGCAAACATATTTATATTTTTAAATTTAAAAATAAAATATTTTTTTTCCAAACAAATAAGGAAAATGAGAGCGATGCCAAACAGCACCCAAGAAAAGCACTTTTTCTTTAAAAGCACTTTATAAAAATTTTGTTACCAATCTTTTGACCAAGAAAACCTTTTCCTTTAAAAGTTATAAAAAATATTTTTGAGCAACAACAATCACATCCTAATACTGGATCCAAAAATTGTAATAAGTACAAGGATAAACAACAGATTTGATAACATGAAACATAAACTGACTTTCATAGTTCAAAACATGTGCCCGAGGTATCTACTTTCATTATGATCAATTAAAAAAAAAAAGGTTCTCCACGGCTAATTATCATTAACTATAAGACTAACCATAGAGTTTATAACTTCCAACATCAGAAGAAAGAACAGTAATTCCAAACAATCACAAGACATCAAGTTTAAGAGAGAACTGTCTAGGCAGAGACTCCTCCACAAGAAAGCTTCAGTAAGGTTCTAATCATCTTAGCATCGCTTACTGTTCCTCAATTGTTCCCTTCTCACTAACATAGATACCATCCAAGAACTTCCTGATGTCTTTGTTCTTCACATGGCATTTCTGTTAACACAAAAGCATCAAATCTTAGTCTTTGAAGAAGCAAATACATGAAAATATAGGAACCATGTGGCAGATTACTAATCTGATATATTTAAAATGGCTGACCTGGTTGATAAGGGCAGCAGAGCGAGAAACAAGTTCAATATCATTGCCATCAAGGATAAGCTCATCCTTGACCTTCTCGGACCGAACGATTTTCACCCCCTCAAGCATATCCACCTTCCGCACCTGTACAAATAAAAGATAAAACTACTTGCAACAGGGATGGAGATGCTAAGGAAACTATTAAATGAAACATATGAATCAACATCCAACGTACAGTAAGAAAATAAAATTTGCAGCACTAGAATCTGGCTTTCAATTTAAGCACCCCAAAACATCCAGACTTGCTGAGGCACTTATTCAGAACTTAGTTCCAGTAGAAGTGTGGCTTATGTTTGAGATGAGTCTGTTTTATCTATGTATGCATTTTTGTTGAAGAGACACTTAAGCAAGGTTATCAAGTGATACAATGTTGTTGTTTTTGTTCTGTTTGGGGGAATTGGGGGAGGACCATGACAGATAATCAGCTGTTCTAATATATGTATTGGTGTCAAGGAAAACTTACAAAAAGAAAAATAAATATCAAAATGCCCCTAACACATTTTGGAATCTCAATTATATCACATTGAAATGCAAATTGGTAAAAGTAATCATCAAATGAGTGTCATCAAATATAAAGATAAATCAGGAAAATATAGTAGTTCAAATTTGATCCAACTTGTTGAACTGGTTTAAAAAGAGTTAATAATGGGCAAACCACAAAATACTAAGGTAAACTACAACTTAAACCTATCTTAGGGCCAGATAACAAAACCCACATGCTGCTAAATAACATTAAAATCACATTGGTGAGAAAGAAGCTGTCATGTGGTTAGTAAATACTGTTAACTCTAGACAATTGTGTGTGGTATGGGTCTGGTTCAAGTGACACATGGCGTAACTCTATAAACAATTGCACCTTTTTTTGAATTGGATGATGAAGGTCCCACATCGACAATCCAAACCAATAGATATGATCTACTATCTCTAAAGTGTTTATATATGATAAATTATATGATTTGGAGACCCCAAGCCTATACATCAAGTGATTAAAAGACATCTATTATTTTGAGTTATTTAAACTGTCCAATTTTTTATGAGCCAATGCACAGGGTAGGAGTCTCCAAATTACAAGATTTATGATATACAAGCAATTTAAAGTTAAAAGATCATATTCAATGGCTCGGATCACACACACATAGATATAAATATGTGTGTGTATGTGCATATATACCAACTAATCCAATCAAAGTTATATAAGAAATTTAAAAAAAAATGCGTAAGTGAAAGATTTTCAAAAGGCAATCTTTTTTGAACTCAGATGATTAATCAATTAAATATGAAATGTTCGATCAAGTTCAAGAAAAACATATCGCAAAATAATATGCAATTATTTTTACATATCGCAAGAAAAAGATTTAGAAGAATAAAAACATGGTATACAAAGGGTTTCAATGGCGTACTTCTAACTATGTTCTTATAATTGGCACATACATGCATCCACTTTTTGATGAACCAGATTGCATATGCAAACTCTTAGAACAAAGTTGGAACCAAGGTTCACAATCTTGGTACTGAACCACGTACCAATACCATCCCATTATAGTGTTGGTATGGGGTACGGTATGAGATGGCAAAGCATACTGAGTGTCTGTATGGTATGAGACTATATAGCAGTTTAGTATTGATACATCAAATCTTGGTTCACACCATCAAAATTTTAAGATATATTTAATAAGCACATCAAAAAATAAAAGGGGAAAAAAGGCTTGAGGAACATCAAAAACTAAATCAAGTAATAAAATATCTATTAATGGCCTGTTTGGATGGCCAGGTATGTTATTCATTGGATAATGTCCAATCAAATTTTCCTAAAGAAAGGCGGAAACAAATGTTCAGAGAGAAGTATTGGGATCAAAACTAACCAGAGCCCATACATCCCTGAAAAAAGGATCATAAGTTCCAAGTGAGAGGTGATTTTCCTTGCGCATGCAGCTAGGAATAGAGTTTCCTATTATAGTTAAAACTCCCTCGCCATTGCATAACTACTCCTCAAACTCTTATTTTTAGCCATACGAGGATTAAACCATATTGTACCACCAGAAAATGATCTGGCTTCCAAACATGGCCTTAAGATATTGAAATATGTAAAAAAAAAACTATCGCAAAAAGATGTAGATATATATTGCTTTTGATTTTAGATCCTAACCATACCAACAAGTGTTAGCGTACCTATAGGTCATTAGAAAAGGGCAACTTGACGAAACATGGAAAATAAGGCAAATCATCACCAAGAATCTTATTAGACCACAAGAAGCTTGGCAGTTGTAGCACTCGCATATGGAACACAAACTACTCGAGTGCTAACAACTCCAAGATACAACAGATAGAATAAAAGATACGGTAGAAAAATAAAATAGAAGAGGGAGAACGAAAATGAAACACTTAAAATTTGTGATTGGGTAGCTTTGGGTCTTTTTTTTTTACGATTGGGATTTCTGTTGTGGATTTTGATAATTTTCAGAAAGCTCTGGATGGATATCTAAAACTATGATACTTCGCACGTCTTCAGGAGTGTAATATTAAAATATCCGAACGTTACTCCACATCTCCTCGTATTCCACTCTCTTATCTCCCACAAAGCCTCCAGTCATGAACGTTCTACCACGTTAAGTAGGACCACTTGACGATTTGTTTGACCATGTCAAATCCCACAAAGCCAATGTGATCAAAAAAATACTTTTGATTTTATTTAATGCCTTAAACAATGAAAACTTTATGCAATTAATTAAGGAGAATAAAAAATACATCTAGCAAGGTTATTTGACAATAGCATCCAGGGCGATTTGGCCACTCAATCCAACATAGAAAACATCCCATAATTAGAAGTAGACTCTATTATTTGCTGAGCTAAACAATTGGAGGAAAAAAGAAAAGAAAAGAAGAAAAGAGAAGAGAGATTAAACCATGCAGCTACTCAAGATCAGTAAAATCACTGGCTACAAAAATAAATGACATTACGAGTCACTTTAGATCTTGCTAGTTATCTCGAACTTAAGTTGTACATACATCAAAAAAAGTTACAATTACAGGATTAAAATAGGGGGAAAAATCGGATATCGTTCCCATCAGGAATTACATATAAATAATTAAAGCAGTCAATTTCCCAATCAAGACTTCACATTTTTACCAACAAAAAAAGCACCTCAAAATTAAAATAATCAAATACTTAAATCCAATATACTATAAATAGGAGAGCGATTATTTGGGGGGAAAAAAATAGAGAACAAGCGAAAAAAGGGGGGAACAGATCGAGGGAGATGAGACCTTTTTCTCGCCAAGGAAGTTGCGGATCTCGATGGAGTTGTTGTTGTTGTTGATGGAGGCGTTGATGGGGAAGTGGGCGTAGACGAATCGCATCTTGTAGCGGTATCCTTTGGTGACGCCGGTGATGAGGTTCTGGACGTGGCTGATGGCGGTGCGGATGGAGGCGGTGGTCTTGCGGGAGCCGAACCAGGCATCCACTTTGAGCTTGCGGCCGCCCTCGATGAGCTGGAAGTCGAGGTTGAGGTGCTTGAAGTTGCGGGTCAGCTTACCGCGGGGGCCCTCCACCTCGACCACCTTCGCCTTCACTCGCACCGTCACCCCCTCCGGGATCTCCATCGTATCCGTCGACAGAATCGTCTTCATCTCGACCGCGCTGGATCGGACTCTCTCTCTCCTTCCTTCTGCCGCCCCCGCCGAATCCGATGCTATGTCCCCAATGGAGGATGGAAAGCCAAAGATTTATACCAGGGTCTTATTTGATGATATTTGGGGGCTGCAGGAGGGATGGGGATTACTGGTTAGGGTTTTTGAGTGTTGCCGAGTTGAGATCGTGGCCGTATGGATGGTCTGGATTGATTTTGATGGGTGTGAGGGATGGATGGTGGCTGAGTCCCACAGTTGATGCACCATGTATGCCAATTTGAACTGGCATCCGTATCGCGAGCCATAGCCAAATTGTTTCTAATCGTGAAAATTTTTCATTCTCTTGACCTAATTGCAGCGTAACTACAATCGAGTGCCATTGGCCTAAATCCTATCTATGGATTGGTTGGACCGCACAATTAAAAATAAAAAAAATTATAGAGATTTTGGATTGGAGAGGAATGGAGTTGATATGAGCCTTAAACAGGCATAATCATAAAGAAAATCCAATAAACAAATCATAAGGGATGCATTTGGTTCATGTCCAGAACCATAATCAGAATAGTCATATCATCTAATATATTTAGTTTGTCTATTTCTTTCAATATATTTGATTCATGATAAAAATTAAAATCAGAATCAGAATAAAATTTGAATGTTCGGAGAAAATAAAGATTGTGCTTTTTAAACACTGGAATATTTTCATTTTTTCATAGATTGAGAATGAGAATGAAATTTTCTCTAATCAAATAGTTAAAATAAAAGACTCATTTTTATTGTCAAGTCCAACTCTTTGGAACCAAATATATCCGAAGTGAAATCACTCTGTTTGTACAAACCATTTTGAATTTGATGATCCACGAGGAGCACCAGGTCTTGGAAGTAGATGTACCGGATTGGTGGTCTCCTTGGCCACTTTGTTTTATCATTGTCTTGGTGAAGTAGATGTACTCAATCTTCACACAAGGTCTTGGAAAAGTGCTAGAAGCTGGATATGGAAGAGCAAATCAAATCCCATGGTAACCAATTTTGGGTGGAAAGTTGGCAATCAATCTCGGGCAACAAAAGTTCAAACTACTAAATAAAGGACTTCAATTAGAAACTAATCATCCATGGTTTGGCAAGGGGAGGAAGTATCTAAATCATGTTTTCATTTCATGCTCCTAGATATGGATACTGGGTGAAAAATCGATTTTGGAACACCCAAAGACCTGACAAATTTCTGCATGTGGTTCTCAAGCAAACCAAAATGATCATGGTGGGAAGAGCTATTCTCTATACCCATGGCTGAATATAGAGTTGCTTTGGAGGTTGTCATGTTTGCTTTTAATTTCCCTGGTATTGCAAACCTATTGCCATGTGATAATGCAACAATCATTTGTGTGCACCATTAGTTACAAGAAGTTATCACTGGCTCCTTTTGGATACAGCGAACATGATAGCTCAACGAGATCATTCTCGTATCATATATTTATCAAGCCAGCAATGCATTGACAAATTGATTGTAAAATCCTGATGTTACGCTTCCAAGAATAAGAATCCAAGCATGGTGTGTTTGTTTCCTTCTTTAGGCTTGAGACCGATTGCCACAATCGATCCACAGATTACCTTCAGCTCATATCACCCTTAAGAATATTGACTATTGGAAAAATTATGTTGACCGCTATGAGGCCATCTATGCATACCACGAGGCCGATTTTTTTTTCTTTTCTTTCCCTTTTTTTTTTATTCCTGTAATGATGGGACCAATTTCTTTGCTAATTGGCTGGCTACCAAAGGATATTAAAGGAACTAAAAGAATTGGTGGGACTTTTGTAAAAGAGAATGCAAACTTGGGAGGGGGCACCCACGGACAATATGGAGAAAGAAATATGGCTACTGACGACGGCAAACTATTTGCCGTTTTTATGTGACATTAGATGGACCGGTGTCCTGGTCGCCCGGGTCCGGTTCTCTTCGAAAGCCGTTATCGTGTCGTTCCACCAAGGATCAACCTAGTCGCAGGCTCGCTCTCCTCTTTACCCTTTCCCTCTCTATTCCTCGCTCTCCGCCCTCTTTCTTTCTTCTCGCCGAATCGGCCATGCCCGCCCAAGTCGAATCCCCCGAGGCCACCACCGCCATAGCCCCCCACAAGAAGCGGAAACCAAAGCACAAGAAGGGCAAGAATCCAAACAAGAAGATAAAGAAGGCAGCCGGGGCCATGGCCGCCGCCGCCGCCAAGCACAATAACCCCAGCAAGAAGATGATCAAGCTATTCCGCAAGAGGGCCAGGGAGTACAACTCCGACGATGACGACGACGACGACGGCGACTATGACGAAGAGAAACCGACTGCCGGACTGAGGGATTCGAGCGCCGAAGCCCTTCAGGATCGAGAGGATGTCGCTTCGAGTGGGGACTCCAGCGAGGAGGAGGAAGGGCAGAGGGCTTTGGATTCTGGAGACGATTTCAGTGGAGATTCTGAAGGTGATGACGAGGACGAGGGGTATGGCGCTCACCAGCGTATTACGAAGTTCGCCGAAGGTTCTAGAGCGTTCAGGGTGGCTTTCATGAAGATTATGAAAAGGAATCTTTCAAACGATCCACTAGTAAGTGTTTCTCTAGGCATCAATACGATTCTTGGTTGAAAAAAAAGGTTTTTTTCTCTTCTTTTGATAATGATATTTTTAATTTTTATTTTTCAGGGTCCTATATTGTCGGCACACAAGAAGCTTGTCGCCGAGAAGCTTGCAGAAGAAGAAACTGAGCATAAGGTGAAGGGAGAAGCAAAGAAAGAGAAGCATTTGGTCTGTACGCTTTGACCTAAGTAACTAGAATTTGGAGTTTAAATGTTTGAAAGCTCGTAGTCATATTATTATTTACTTGAATTTCTAACAGGCAGCAGAGAAAGGGCGTGTAAAGCCAGCTAATTTCTTGGATGCAAAGGAGAAGTCTCTTATTAGTATTGCCACAAAAGGAGGTATTTTTTGACTTATGAAAAGAATGGTTTTGTTGTTTGGCTACAGTAATGGTGCCTGAGTGGCTACCTTTGTTCTTGATTTCGATCTCTGGTGGCTAACACACACCCTCTGTCTTGCATGCTTGATGCTGGTTATTCAGTGGTCAAGTTATTTAATGCGGTGAGATTTCACTCACTTGAGCTTACATCCTTGTTTGGTTCTTTATAAAATCTGCATTTTTTTAAAATTATGCTTCATGTTAATAGAAGAGTTACCGTTGTTTATCATAACTTTGAGACGTTATCTGCAGGTAAGTAAGGCACAGAATCCTCAGAGAGGCTTGAATCCTTCAAAGTCAAAAGATGCCAAAGGTATGACAATTGCAGTTGTATTGTCTTTCATCTGCCTGGAGTTTGGATTGCTGCTATCAAGCTGCGAAAGTGTGAACTCATTCAGTTTCATTTTCACACAATCTGTCTCTCAATAAATCTGTCACTTAGATCTCTTATCTCTTTTCAGATATTATTTGAGATTTACTCCTGTTATCATGCCTTTACTTGCATCACTTCATTAGAGGAGACTAATTAACTTAGAACGTTTGCAATGCAAACTCGAATCCTTTTATGGGTCATTATGAGCATGCTTGTTGTTGTTAGATGTAAGAAGTTGAAAGTGGGATTATGAAGACATTATTTTTCTCCACTTATGTTGTGCTAGGACAATATATGAGTAAGTGGATATGCTAGTCCGGATGACAAAAACACTTCAAAATAATTTTATGAATTATTGTTTTTGCTTCCCTAGAAGATGTTCTCTTTGCAAAGGGAGCTTTTGAAATAAATAAAAGTACAAGTATTTTCGGGGTTTTTGCAATAGTGAAATTAGTGACAGGGGATCATTTCAATGGTGTGATAGATTAGTGAAAGAGGATCCCTGAAATGGTGTAGTTATATGAATTGTGGATCAGCATAGGCCCTCTTAGTGAGGATGCATGTCATCCTTTAGCACTTGGGAAGTGGGCTTTGATGCAATATACAAATGCCTAAAAATGACACAAGCTTAGAATTCTAACTCTTCTAGAGTGGTATCTTGTTGATGCCTTGGTCCCCTCCCCACTGTCCTTGCAGTGGAAGGAAGTTTTCTTTGCGTTCCACCTAAGCTATGCAAGGAAGGACCAAAGCCATGCAAGGACCAAAGCCAATCCAAGGAACAAAAAAGCTTCATAGGTTCTTTATGTCCAAGTATAGGTAGTTTGTATTTTTATAGACATGTCTATTTCATTGAGCCTCTCTTTGAGACGATGCCTAGATTGTTATCCTTTTATGCTGGTTGGAACTTACTTGACAAGGAATTTTGCTTATGGATGTCATTGACTGAGAAGGAAAAAATTGACATGTGTAGTTTAGTTCCAATTGAATGTTCTTGATTCATCAGCGATGACATTGATCAATCACGTGATTTCATGTTGGTTCACTGTGTAATTTGTGAGTTAAGTTATATTAATAAGAATTGTGTCATGTAACTTCATTCAAAAATGAAATAATATTTAACTAATTTTGGAATAAAATAAAAGAATTGGGTTTGAAAATAATTTCAATCTTGATTTTTTTCAAAATGAATAGGATCTAATCCATTTTGGGGCGAACAACCTGATGTTACTGTTTATTCTTTTTTTTTTAACTCATTGGATTCAGTACATTAATAGGTTGCTTAATTGCCCATATTATCTCGAGTGAGGAGCTATGATATATTGAAATGATATATCAGAAGATTCAGAACAAACCTTTACTTTCATTTTTGTTCTTTTTTTTTTTTTTTGGGTGGGGGTGGTTGGGAGATGTTCCAGCTCGATTCAAAGTCAAACAACTTTCATGTACAACTTCCTATATGTGATAGGTGGCATCATAACTCCTTGCTGCAGAACTCTAACATCTATAACATGTTCCATTCATCTCAAGCATCTTTTAATTTCAAATTCTTAAATAATAATTGAGATGGTATTCTTTTCTTTATTCTTGGTTAGGTATTTGATTCATGACTTTATCAAATGTGTTTCATGTTTTGCAGTTATGTTACAAATGATGTCTTCATTCTTCAATTTTGCTGCCCTCATATTTCCTTAGATATTTATGATCTATGGTTACCCCATTATCAATCATAGGTACCTCTTACAAGTCTCATTAACTTTTCTAATTCAACATCTTCAGATACTTTGTTGTTCTTCTGCTTCATATCTACAATTAACTTGAGAACTCCCTGGCTAGACCAGAAGATGTAATTTTACTTATTGTTAGCTTTAGAAGAAGTGGTTTCTTACAAAGTCATATGCTTCCATATAAGGAGATGTGGTTTAATATAGCTACGAAGGTAGCATCATCTTGACATTGCTGGGAAAATTTAAAGTAAGGATGTTCTGTAAAAATGCTTCAGGACTGGATATAATTAGAGAAAACAGATTCCTTAGGTTTTCTATAGGTGCAAGGTTGACAAAAGGCTATTTGGAGGACCATAATATATATATATATATATATATATATATATATAGAGAGAGAGAGAGAGAGAGAGAGAGAGAGAGAGAGATACATTGATGGTATTATCACTTCATTGATGGTTGTGAGATTCAATCTTCCTGTGTGTGATATGTGAAATCCAATAGTAGCCAAGTGATGGTGTAGCATAAGTTCTTTAAGTCTATAATTTTAGGAGGTCCAAAAGGACTAAGGGGTTGGTACTGTTCACGTCACTGTTGCATTTGGGCTGTTAGGAGTCAATAACTAGTTTGTTTTGGACATGTTTTGAGGGATTTGTTTGTATCATTGTAAAGAATCCCACAAGGCCTGAAATGAAAATCTTTATAAAGTGGATCAAGCAAAGGACTCGTATGTTTTTCTTTCTGTGTGTGAATGGAATCGAAGATTTGAGGCCAGGTTCAACCCTAGTGTTTTCTCCCTCTCTCTTCCCCTCTTCTATGACTATCTTTTTTTTTTTCTGCTGCATATTCTTCCCTTCTCTCTTTGGTGTTCTTCTTCTTCTTTGTTTCATAAATCTGCTGTTTCTCTCCCTCTATTATTTCTTTTCTCCATATTCTCTTTATTTTCTTCTGTCTTCTTGTTCTGTGTTCTACTTGTTATCTTCTACTATTGTTGCAGAGTTCTGTTTGGAGCCATTGAAGCTGGAATGACAACAGGAATGAATCCAGATATAAACTGGATTTTTTGCTACAACAAGGATCTGTTGTGAACTTATATAAAACTTTTGTTCTCAGTCTGATCATATCCTTAAAATGTTCTTAGCCCAGTGACCCTCTTCTTTGATCCTGAAAGAACCCTTAAAGTCTCTACTTTGTCCTCTCCCATCCATGAGCTATTGTGGTACAGCCAAGGATTAGAGCCTCTAAAAGCTCAAGAAACCATATTTGTTTTGACCCACCATTACCACCGTGCAACCCTAATCTCAATGTCCTGCATCAATATGGTGGTTAAAAGCTGATATTACTAGGTTTCCTTTTGACCTAACATTGCTACTGTACAGTCCTAATCTCAGGGTCGTACATCAATATGGTGGTTAAAAGCTGATATTACTAGGTTAAAGATTATTCAGAGTGACATTTTACGGTTACTCATTTTTATCAACAGCGGCTGCAGAGATTTTCATCTTAACTCTATTTCTTATGTCATTATTAAGATTGACAGATTTCACTAATGTTTGGGTGTTTCCTGTATGTCAGTGTTATTAATATTCTTCTAATTTATTCTAACCGGTGTATTTGTACTGTGACAGTGTTGGCAAAACAAAGAAAACAAACTTTCTTATCAGAACTCCAAAAACCAACAACACAAGCTCCCGGCAACCCTTCGCCATTCAACTCTTCCAAGGTAACCACATTTGTATGTGTCTTGTGCATGCCATGCTCTTATCCACTTTCATGGATTATTTTGTTTGCATTTTAGTCTAAATATCCTTCTCTTTGTGCCTTGAACTGGTGAGAAAGCATTGTACTCTAAACCTTGCTGTTGATGTTGCATTCTTTGCAATGACTTGAAGTAATGTTTTCTTTTTTCCCGAGGACATCGGTGTTTCTGGATTTATTTTTATCTGGTATTTTATATTTCTCTCCAAAGCCTGCTTTCAGCGAGACAACTATGATGTAGTCTTTTCTAGAATATTTCATTCTCTGACATTGCACAATTCTTCAAAACTCATGCTTGTTAGCTGTAAATACTTCATTCTCTGATATCGCACAAATTCTCCAAAACTCGTGCTTGTTAGCTGTCATTTAGTATCCCATTTTGTTTGCCTTTTGAAATGGCACATGAAGTTACATGGAATGCGGTACTGCCCCGTACCGTCCATATCATACCGTATCGATCTCGTACCGGTATGCCATATCGAAGCGTACCGACATTATCATACCATACCGAACTGCGTACCAATATTAAACAGAATTTCATTGGTACGGGGTCCGGTACCGGTACGGCGAATCTTGTGAAGTTATATGCATGGTTTTTTCTTGGTTTTTAGGAGTAGAATTTTCATCTTGATCCACGAGGCCCATTCACAAGAACCAATTGGGAAATTTGTGGATCAATGAGAAAAGCAACAAATGGAACTTGTTCTACATAATAGGTTTTGTGGGCTTTAGTTCCAAGATTTATCACAGGCCTGTTGAAAGCCAGATGTGACCAGTTGCGAATAGATGAATTTGAAGGAATGTGTGCATATTTGGTGTGTTTTAGCTGTGTGGAACATTAGCTTAATGTATGATGGTGTTATTTTTTGCTTCTTGGAGTATATTTGGTTTGACTAGATTTTTGAGTAATTAGGATGCCAAGTGGGTAGAAACTTTTTTTCTGATGGGACCACTTACATGCTTTAATTGTGGTCAAGGGAATAGAGGGACCTAATGACAGAAACTTCTCCCCTTGCTCTTTGTTGCATTATGTGGAATTTTGTGTTGACTCATAAATCAAGCATTTGATTGGCTTGCTTTTTCATGATAAAGATTTGATCACTAATCCCTTGATAGATGATATATGATCTTTTGTATAATGATAATTAGTGGTAGGTTTTTGGTCATTTTTTTCTTATGATTTCGAGTATCTTTTGGATCCCTTAAGGTTAGCTGCTTCTGCCTGCACTTCCATCAAGAGATAGGGAATGTGATTTGCTACTTCTCTTTTTGTCATATCTATAGGAGAATTTGTAAAATAAAGAAACACTCACTGATAATAGAGAAGTTGACACAACAAATGATGAAATCAAATGCACAATAAAGAAAAAAAAAAGAATAATAATTACCTGTAAAGGCATGAGCCAAGGTCAGGTACTTTAGTCACCAGCTCTAAGTCCTATTTCAAGCACAAGTCATCTAAAATTTATATTTTTATATAAAGAAGTGAAATTTTACATGAGAAAACCTTGGAATGAGTTAAGAAGAGCATTATGTTATGCGCGTGCGTTCAAAAAGGTAATATGCTAATACCACTAATAAAGTCAGTTGTGTCTAAATGTAATCAACATCTTTTAATTGTTTCATAAAACTTTTTTCTTCAATATCAAAATAACCTATTTATGAAACAAAAAGTTATGGCATGCATGCAGTGATTATGGTGTAACAAATTGCATCTTTGTTGTAGAATCTTTCCTTTTTGTCTTTTTCTTTGAAGCCCTACATAAATTTGAGGAACTAAAGACAAAAGATCATGCAGTTTTATAGGAAAAGACTACTGGTAGTGTAGGTCCCATAACAGACATTAGTCCTATAAAAGTGATAAAGGTTTGAGACAGGCAAAGGTTAGTATTACTCATAAAATCACCTTGCTTGAAGCTGATGGCAGTGAATAACCTTGTTTGAGGATGGATGGCTTGTGTCTGGCTCAAGTAGTTTAGGCTACCATATAGTTTCTTTTCTACAAAATGTACAAAATGATATGGAGAAAGATACTTCTATATCCTTTTTAGATGCCACACTACCAGATTTTCAGTACTCAACCCTGTTATACTTTGTAATTGAATGGCCACTCTGCATATCTTCTACTGGTTAATTGTTTCAGTTTTTGTTGATATATAGGGCCTCAATCCTCATGATTTCATTGGATGCTTGAGTACCAATTTTTCATTTTAAAGAACCAGTGATATTTTGAAAGTTGGAACATAGTTGTCAAATAGCCCGTGGTCCCTGGCAATGCACCTAATTTATTGTCCAGGCTATCTTGCCCAGATGACTGACTTAATACAAATACAAAGTCAAAGTCAGTCATTCTTGATCTAATTTTGTCATTGCTGTCATCATAATTTCATAGCATATCAATAAGTTGACATGTTATCATGCCGTAAAGGCATAAACAGTGAACATAAACAATTAAAAGCACTTTCTAGATATATTGTAGTTTGTAAGATCTATACTGAAGCCATAACGTGTTGCATCTATATCGTTGTTGTCCTAGCTCAATTGGTAGAAATTGCCAGGTTTACCCAATTGTTTATCTTCCCAGATACTGAAACTAGAGCTTGTGTGTAGAATTTTGAAGGAAAGATTATTTGGGTTCACCTCCTTTTAATATTTTAACATGCCTTAAGGCACATGCAGTGAATGTGAACAATCAAAAAATACCTTCAAGATATATTGTAGTTTGTAAATCTATACAGAAGCGACAACATATTTATCATTAGTCTTAGATTGACAACATATTTATCATTATTGTCTTAGATCATGTGGTAGAGATTTCTAGGCTTCATCAAATGTGTCTTGCCTGAGAGTAAAGAACTAGAGCTTGGGTGCAAGCTTTGAAGGAAAGAACTTTTCTAGTTACTTGTTTATACTTGAGTTTGTTTTTTTCAATATCATTTGATTTTCCCTTGGATCCAATTTAGTGCATCTTTTTTCCATCTTAGCATCCATGTGTCAATATAATGGAAAATTACAGTGAAAAGTTCGAAATGTTTTAATTCATATTGAGGTAGACACATACATGTGGACACGTGTATGTATATAGACACGTGTGCTTGCATGTATGATCATCTGAGGGTCGCCTAGGCATCTTGAGGCATCATAACTGCCCCAGGCACCCAGGCTAAAACAGTGCACTGGATTGGTATGTCCACTTTAAATGACTGCAACTGCTTTGTTTGTTTTGGTTGCTATTCATATTTGGGAACCTGAAAGCAATTTAAGGTTTTTTAATTTTCATTTCTTTTTTCTTTTTGGCTTCTTGTATATGAAGTTATTGTGAGACAGGTTAATGCAAAATACACTGCCTTCTAAATCAACATAAAATGGAAGTTGTATATCTAACGTTTTGTTTGACTTCAGCTTCATAATATTCTACACTTTCTCTTTCCATTGAAAAATGGTCGCATATGGTTTGTTTAAAATTTAAATATGGTCAGGATATGTACCCAGGTTTACCATTACATAATCATATTTTGAGCAAGTAGATTCCTTTGGATAAATCCGGTTATCCTTGGCCTCTGTTGCTAATAGCATGCTTTGCACAGGTTCCCAATTCTACAGGTAAAGAACATAGCAATGAGCCTGGATGGGCTCCATTACGTGACAGTTACATGCTGAGTTCAAAGTTGAAGGACTGGGATAAAATGCCAGTAAGAATTGATAATGAACTTCTTTTTACATTTTGTTTGAGAGAGATGAGTATATGATGCTTTAAATATTCTTTCAAATGCTTATTGGATTTCGCCTGTGTGACTCATCTAGGATCCTGGTGGAGCTGTTGATGAAGAAGACGTTTCTCTGGAGAGTTCCTCTGATGAAGAATAAAAAGACACGAAAACTTAAGGTAAATATGCTCTTTTCAGCAAGTATTTTGAACCTGGAAATAGAAATATATTCTTATCTTACAATTCAACACTTGGAGTTCCTATGACTCATTAAATATGTGTCTATTTTCACCCATCAACATAAGCTGATGATCAGACTGTTGAGTGATATATATTAAACTATCTGGAAATTCAGGGATGATAAAAGGTAGGGGACAGAGGTGGAAAATGTTTTAAAATAACCTTTGCATCATATATGAATAATATTAGATAAGTTAAACATTAATGTGCCCCTTGTTTTATCATATATTACCATGCAAGGTAATGAGGTTTATGGTGTATGTTATGAGTGACTAGTTGATCAGTAGAAGGTGAATGTCCAAGAAGAACTTTCCTATCTAAACCTTTTCTTATAAAAATGGGTATTCAAGTTTGTTTTCTCTTAATGGAAACTGAATTAATGAATTATCTTAAGTGGACTCTAATTGTTCCCTGGAAGTTCATTGATAAATAACCTGTTTCTTGCAATACTAACTAAAAAGTTCAAAAACAAGAAATGAAATGGGTATGCACTAATTATAGATAAGCAGTTTGGCTTCTAGCTTGGCGGGAATATGCTACAAAATACAAATGCAAACTTTTCTGTTGCAGTATAGCAGTGTGAGCTGGTGTTATGAAACACTTGCTGATTTTGCTGCAAACAATTTCTGAGATTCAGGCATGATTGAACTGGCACTTGTATGCATCTCTACCAGCACCAATGATAGTGAGGACCATTCTATAGAAGAAACTCTTAAAAATGCAACGTCTATTATGCATTGAAATGGGCACTGAACTGTAAAGGAGATGACTAATATAGGGGAGTATAGTTAACTGTGCCATTAAGGTGCTTAAGAGCTTATTAAAGTGACGTTGACAAGACTCAATAAGATTCTGGTGAACCTAATCTGAAGAAACCTAGGGTAGAAAATGAGTTTTCCTACTGTATTTTTAGTGGATCTTTACAGATATATGATATGATAATTGATGCCATGGGCATGATATGTGATGCTTCAATCCTCATTACTTTGTAAATTATTTATTATTCAGAAGAGAGAGAGAGAGGGAGAGAGAGAGAGAGATTCGTGTCTAAACACCTTATTGACTTTTGATAGTGTGAGTTCTATTCTCTTCCTCTTTTTTCTTTGAGGGAAGGGAATCATGAATGTTTTACTTAGAATCTTAAATTATTCTGTAGAAGCTTTTTCCAGAATAAAGAAAGCATTAAAAAGTTTTTAGAGAGAAATTTAACTATTTAAGTGAATACAGTGAGAATGTGGAAGATGCACTCCTCATGCTGTTAGGACTTTTTGTAAATACACATTGTATGAGAGGGGAAGACATTAAGGGCATGTCTGGTGTTGATTATGTTTTTTAAAATATTGTTCGTATAAAAAGAAGAAACCAATATCCAAGTTTTCTAGCATCTCCTAAAAGCCCATTTTTAGACATTTTTTCCTTGTACAAGCACTTCGTAGATAACTTACTAAACACTTCATTTTCAGAAATTAATTTTTTGCTTTAGAGTTAAAAAGGTACTTTCTTTAAGCAACATCAAACATGCCCTAACACTTCTTTTCCTTTATACTTATGGCTCTGTCTTGTGATCTTCCTTAAGAATTGCTTTGTCATATTACACACACACACATATGCATGTACTTGTGTCCTTATACACGTGTATATGTATGTATTTAAAGAGAAATGAGCCACTATACGCCCAATAGGATTGTGGACTCAGTCCCACCATTATAAAATCAATTATGGCTTTTAAACTGAGGAACCATGCTTAGTGTCAATATGCAGTATCTACCAAGATAACTAAATAAATAAGATTCAGCTTCGTATGCATGGTACATGGGCTTTTCTATTGATTCTGTATATGGCAATGAACTTGTTATATTTTGAACCTCTTTCTCATCACCACTCTAGCACTTCTGTTTACAGTTACAAGTCCTACATAAAACTGAGCCATCATTTTTATCTTGTAACCTGCAGGCTTTCTTACAGGCATTCTGTGGCTGGTGTGAGAAGAATGGAATTATGTAACTAGAAGTTATCCTCGAGTATCATATGCTTGTCTAATTAATTTGCTTCTACAGAAGCAGATTTGTGCACCCAAGCTGGTTTAGATGCTGTTACGACAACAAGAGCATCTACAGTTAGCATCAACATTCTAGGAATATTGGAGGAGAAAGATTTTGGGGTTTTCCATGTTTGCCCATAATAGCACTAGTACTGCCGATGATTACTAGTTCACTAGTTTCTTATTATTACTTGTTTTTAACTTTTCCGACCTAGCTGCAGATAATTAGCAAATCCTGTAATCACTTATTTTGCAAATTGTAGGTGGGTGCCGTATGTTTTTCAAACTGCCTACAGAACAATTATGAAAGCTTTTGGAAGGGGAATCTTGCATCCCTTTTTGTCATCTGTCTCATTCTCTAGAGGATGACCGGAAGGTAATGACAGGCCGGTGTAGTGCATATGACCAAATTAGTTTCTTGAATAAATCGATGCGTGAGAGATTGTTTCAAGTTTGTTCAGGATATATCTACTTCTATACGCTGTTGGATCCATATCTACCACATCTATATAAATGCATAAGCAGGTGGGAAACGTAGCATGCAGAGTTATATGAGACATAAATCCTTGTCAGCATGCATCATGCTAGTTAGATGCACCTGAAAGCAAGCAACTTTTTGATCCTAGCTGAATGTCGACTGCTAAGATATGGTTGGTACAACCTGAACTTGGAGAGCATACATATCTCAAAATTGTAGAGAAGTTAATAAGATTGGCATGAAAACTCGATGGCTCTTATTTGCAAAAAATGTCATTTTCCACATATTTGCCAACTTAGGAGACGCAATAAATCGAGGTAGCTAATAACTCGAGGGATGATAATGTTTTCCACATATTGGCTCTTATTAAGGCCTCCGTGTTGCATGCACCCCACGCTGGATAACACGCCACGCTGAATAATGTCTCCTTATTTGGACGATGAAGATTATCCTACGTGGAAGCCCATGCAATTCATTTAACCTAAATTAGGGGGATAGAGTAAATCATATTTTTGTCGGAATCTACTATATTAAAAATAATGGATAATATGAGCCGCAGCCCCTCTCGATCTGCAAATCTGGAGTATTTTCTTTTCTTTCCATTTTATCTTTATGACTACCTTCCACATGTGAGATCCGAGGTTGTACAGGATCTATTGTTCTTAGGGTATGGTTGGTGACAAGTCTATTATTAGTACAGTTTTGATGGTTTCGGTTGATTTCAAGTCCAAGTCGATCTAGATATCTTTGACGGCAATTAGTATACCATCATCCGTGCCGAAAATGATGACGAATCGGTTATTGTTTTTTTGACTTTATTATTCAAAATACAATTTTGTTTCTATATACTTTCTGTTGCAAGTTTTTACTTTACTGATTCTACAAGTTTCCAGCAATGTAACGGATCATATCAACTTATATCGGTCCATAAAAAATTGGCCCTGTTCCTCTAGTATCATAAAAAAACATTCTAAACTAGCGGGCCAATTTAATGAATCAAATCGTCCTTGTTATAGGATCATGGAACCAAACTTGTCCCTGTTGGAACTATCATACATAGGTTTGAGCCATATCTAAATGGCCAAATGAAATTTGAGTAGCGCATGCTATTGGATCAAGAGAAAATTACTTCTCAGCTGCTGGTTTCACTACCATTTGACGAGGCAAAGATTAGCAATTGCAATTACAAAAATAGAAACTATGTTTGTTTTAGCTGTCCTAGGTAATTAGTCCTTACATAGTTATTTCATAGTTAATATTCACGTTTTTTTTTCACTGATTGCACGTCATCCACGTTGCTTATGCTCTGAGATTTGCCCTGGTCTACTTGGCCTGGTCCATGCAATAATTTCTCATATTTTATACACAGAAATAGACCAACCATCAAATTAAATCAACAGCCAGTAATAAAGTATTTGATCAATACAGGCTAAATTAATATATGATGACCATCATTTCAGGGATGAACCTCAATAACAATTTTGCATTTCCTTACGAGCATGATGGTTATATCTTGGTCTAAGTTCACCTGGTCACCGAGACGAAGTGACAAAAATCCTGGTGTAGGCGCAAATGCATCACACAATTCACGCCTTAAGCGCCAAGCAAATTTCATCCAACCAATTAACAATTCTACATTTCATCATCAAGTTTCAACCACAAATCTCAAATCATTTGACATGTATTGTAATTATAAACAAGATTTATATTTTTTCTTTTTCCATTTCATGGTGGAGCAAATTAGCACTGGTTGCAGCATTATCTACAATTGGGTTAATAAGTGGATACCATGTGTTGTGGGCAGGCTGTGGGGGGACCTCCCTTAATAGTCCCACATCGGGCAACTCTGGTGTGTGCATGTGCTTAAGAGGGATACGAGCACACCTTTCCTCACGAGGCGCCTTTTGCCCAAAGGGCAAAGGACAAAACCGTGAGGCCGTCTGCGTGACGCTGGGCCGGGGAGGTACAACCTCCGGTGGGGCCCGCTCAGGCGCGCCCCAGGGACAACCCCCGGTGGGGACCACTGGGCACGCTCCCGGTCTGGACCTAGCCGAAGCGGACAATACTTCGTGAGGCGGAGCGTGCGGTCTCCGACGACCTGCTTGACACGTGCGCACAACAGTGGCGCACCAGATAGGGGGCATCCGCCCCTGTCGCTCAACACCTGCACCCTCCAGAGTGGGGGGCATCTGTTGTGGGCAGGCTGTGGGGGGACCTCCCTTAATAGTCCCACATCGGGCAACTCTGGTGTGTGCATGTACTTAAGAGGGATACGAGCACATCTTCCCTCACGAAGCGTCTTTTGCCCAAAGGGCGGGGAGGTACAACTCCCGGTGGGGCCCGCTCAGGCGCGCCCCAGGGACAACCCCCGGTGGGACCATTGGGCACGCTCCCGGTCTGGACCTAGCCGAAGCGGACAATACTTCGTGGGGCGGAGCGTGCGGTCTCTGACGACCTGCTTGACACGTGCGCACAACACCATGATAGCGGGATATGTTATTCTTCTTTTTCTTTTAAGAAAATAAAAGTGGCTGTCTTATTGTTCAAACAATAGGAAGCCAAGGAGATTAATGATTCCAAGTGTAAGTCTGGACTGGAAAAGGTTGACCACTTTGACTTCCTGTATTCCTCATTCTTATGGCATCTAATTCTCACCTCGTTTTCCTTACTACAAGGCCGACATCATCGCCCACGTCTATAGTTACCGTTCAGATGCTCAGCTTTTCACTATTTATTTCTAATTCTGTAACTTGCTCTGTAATATTTATTGTTCTCCGTATGTATTCTTTCCTTCATGTATGCTATATCATCTGCACTCTTATGTAAACATTATCGGTATAATCTATTATATATATATATATATATATATATATATATATATATATATAAATAAAAGCTGAGAAAAAATTTATTGATAAATTAATCTATCCATATAAACAACACATTTTCATCTATAAATATCATTTAAATTAAAATCAATCTACAATGCCACGTGTCGGAACTATTCTATTTAACAGAAAGTATTATGTTATTAAAGAATGGCATTGAAGTCTATTTTCAAGTATTGAATAAAAATATTATATGATTAAAGAATGGCATTGAAGTTCAGTTATATATATTAAATTAGGTTATAAAAATTTTTTATTATTGATATTAAAAATTTGAATGGTCATTATGTTGCTATTCATAATTTTAAAACAAATGATCAATTATGTGACATAGAATCCGCACGCAACATGCGGGCTCAAAACTAATCTCGATATATAGCCAATGCCCCATGTTTACAAAAAAAAAAAAAAAGAAAAAAAGAAAAAAAAAGCTCACCTCTCGGAATAAATTTGATTATATCTGGTTATATAAAATTTAAAAATCATCAAGTATTACTTGCACTCAATTTTACCACACATCCGCATTCCAGTGCACGTCATTTAGTTTCAGATTACATTTTCGTGTGACCCATTAGTTCACGTTACTTACCATCCCCAGTCTTCTCATCACCTTCTTCCTCTGAATGCCTCTCTCCTTAGGCCCCTTCCTCTTTCTCCTTCAGCTCTTCGTCCTTCTTCTTCTCCTCCTCCTCCTTTTTCTTTTTCCCATGACTCTCCTGATGACCATCTCCATCCTCGTCCGCATAGCCCGAGATGACGATATGAACACCCGGATCATCCGCCGTGCAGCTCCCATCGAGGAGGATCGAGTTGTTGACGGCCTGATAGTTGCTGTTGGTGTAAGCACTCATCTGTCTCTCCTGGGCGTAGAGAGCTCCATGAGTGTCCATCATCTCCTCCAGTTCGCCTCCATCCTTGCTCCCTTGTTGGCCCCTGCGAGTGTGATGATCCTCATCCCGTCATCGGCCTCCTGATGGTCATCCCCCTGACCGGACCGGGCTGAGGACTTGCCTAGGGCTGTGAGCTGGCGAGTGAGCTTTGAGATCATGTCACGGATCTCATGCTCCATATGGCGCTGGCTCTGCTCGTCGGCCTTCGTATTAGAAACCATGCTGGTTTGGTGGTGGGAAAGAGAGAGGAGGCCGGGGTTTGTTTGCGTCTGGGAAGGAGGACTCGTGGTGGTGATTGTTGAGGAGGAGGTGGCCGGTCGTATATATATACATGTATGATGAGAAGAATGTGACGTGCATGGGAGGCAAAGCGACTGATCTGATTCCAGTTCTCAGGGTGGAGGGAAAGGATTTCTTGTTTTCTTGACGCCACGCTTCCTCATTATTCTTCCGATCTGAGTTCTGCCACAGCCACGAGTGAAGGATAAGGGGTGTCGCAGGAGGGAGAAATTATTAGATACATAGACTCATCCTGCTGTATCCAAAGTTAATAAAAAATCCACACATGTATTTATTATTCATTAATTGCTGTTCGTAAACCATGATTGATTGTGAGGTAAAAAAAGAGTCAATCAAAGCCTACAAACACTTTACCTATGCTAGAACAAACCTACTAATAATTTCTCGACCGGAGGGGATTGGCCTGGCCAGTTGCTTAAAAGACGTGACCGAAAAATTTAATTATGTCAAAAATTTTAATTATTTTGTAAATTTTATTTTAAATCTTTATCTTGATTTAATACAACAATATCATCAAGCTTACAAATCTCACAATTAAAATCTTAACAATGGCTTTAGTTAAATGGCTACGACAGAAATGATCATATGCGGTATATCTATTAGATATTTTCAAAATAATATAGATACGGTGTTTTCAGCCAACCAATAGTTGTGGTGGTCAGTTGGTCTATTTTTTTTTTTTTTTCTTAAAATAATGATTGCGAATTCAAAATTTTTTGTGGATAGATTTTGAAGTAGGGCACATCTATTCTTCTTTTTCAGCTTTCTAATGTTTTTCCTCATTTACTCCAACACTATCACATATCGCCAAAAGATTACGGATATGGATCAAATTATCAATGAATGCACTTTTCCACCCCAATTTTACCATCTTTGTTTCCTCCTACATTTTCAACCTCCTTATCATCACTTTCCTTCCTCCTCGCTGCCACTTTCTATGTTGTCCTTTATTTCCGGCCTCTTTGAGATGGAAAAGTTCGGTATCTATCATGTGTATCTTATTGTTGCCTTCGACAAGCTCATCATCTGATCTACCACCACTTGAAACTTACAAACCCCACAATAATATCCTCGGCACTGCTGACAACTGCCTTGTATACCTTAATGACTTCCACGATGGCGAGCTTAGAGCTTCTCCACCATCTTTGGCTAAATCAAAAAGTTTGTATTAAAAAGAAATCTTATTGAAAATATCCAACTCAATCTGAAGATTCTCAACCTACGCTAGAATATACTTGAAAAATTTAGACCAAAAAGTGATGAAACTTTTCCATTTGTGCCATTGTCATTAGCCTCGTGACCATTAATTACCATCACCATCATATATGGCAACTTTGGACCTCAAGTCCTAATCCCATATAAAATAAAGAAAACCAAGCAGCAGCAATTATATTCAAATTATTCAAAATCAATTTAATCATAAATGAGATCCAACAAGTTACCATGGATTAGACAAATAGTTTCCCATTTATGACTTCAAAAATTATTATGATAATAGTGTAATGGGCCGGGAACTAGTCAACATTGGATTCGGATGATTAGAAGAATTATGAACAAAGAGAATAAACAAAAAATAAATTATAATAATTTTTTTTGAAGTTTGAAAAAATTATAGAATTTTTCATCCATTGTTTTGAAAATATACATTCTACTACTTAACTTTTGCTACATGCATAATACGTAACTCTTTATTAATTTTTTTATTAAATAAAATAATGATCTTACAGATATCATCACTATCTAACCTATTTAAGTCTTAAAATATTTTATATTTTTTATTTTAATAATATTTTATTTTTTATATGTTAAATTATTTATATTTGATCAAGAATTATGTATATATTTTCATAATATTGGATAGAATCATGTAATTATCCCAAATAGGGGTCAAGATAATTTACTCTAAATAAAAATTGAGTAAATAGTAGATGACCATACCATTATTGAGACATTTTTGTGCACCGCGGGCAGTGTAGAAAATCTGACGTGGAGTGCATCGCCTCGTTCGATTGATTAATGTAGTCATTATTTTTCAACGTACATTTAATATCTGCAGATTGATTTTTTCGTTTAAAAGTTATATACGATGAAAATATTTCTGTCTTTTAGAAAAAATTATGACATCTTATGGCGTAATATAGCTTAGGACGTCATAATATGGTCTAAGATATCATAATATGAGAGGGATAATTTGATCCAATTATTTTTTAATACATTTAATACCTGCAGGTCAGTTTTTTCGTTTGAAAATTTGAATAATAAAATATCACTATTTTGTAGAAAAAATTGTGACATCTTATGCATATTATGGATGCAGAATATCATAATATGAATATATAATATCATAATTTTTTAAAAAATAAAAATATTTTTATCATATAATTTTTAAATAAAAAATTTAATTTAAAATATTAAAATATATATTAAAAATAATAATTATATAAATTAATTAAATAAAAAGATGCACTCAATATCAGATTTTCTGCACCGTCCACGGTGCACGAAGACTTTCGCTACCATTATTGCTTGCCACCCCTAAATTTACCGCAGTGG
Source organism: Elaeis guineensis (assembly GCF_000442705.2). Lineage (NCBI taxonomy): Eukaryota > Viridiplantae > Streptophyta > Magnoliopsida > Arecales > Arecaceae > Elaeis > Elaeis guineensis. The sequence goes on from NC_026003.2 coordinate 108,127,151, forward strand.
GCTTGACGCAGTCTAC